>NC_045157.1:27770585-27773085 GCF_900700415.2 Clupea harengus
CAAAAATCAGATATGACACGCGTGCGGCTGCAGGAAGCACCGACATCGGTGGTCATATATAGGGGGAAACGCATTAACAACTGAGTCCTCACCAACAGAAAGAGAGAGAGGGGGAGCGAGACAAAGAAGAAATTGATGCGGGATGAAAAAAAAGTCTTCTTGCGTAACTATGATGGGGAGTTATCAGCTGCCCTCGCCACCTCTCTGCTCTCATATTGTTATTCAAGGAGGGAAGAATCAATAGCGGTGCCAGTGCAGGATAATTGAAAAGAGGGGGAGAAGAAAAGCCAGCCGCACTTCATATTTGCCAGGGGTCTCCGAGGTGAGCCCATTAGATTTACAAATGGTGGCTTGGATCCTTCTGGAAAGTCCACTTGATCTTCAATTCGGCGCCGCGTTGCACTGGAGGTGACGAAGAGAGGAGAGGAAGAGGAGAGAGGAGGAGGGGGGAGGGAGGAGAGAAGGGGAGAGGCTTGCCACACGGTTTCACCGGGTTTCGTCACACACACCGTAGCGCCTGGCGGCGTTCGCGCCGGGGCTTTTTTTGGCATGCCCCACCACACGCCCCGTGGCCTTGATTCATGAGGGAGGGTGACAGGTGCTTGTCTTTGCTCGTACAAACACACACTCCCTCTCTCTCTCACACACACACACACACACACACACACCCCTCACCTTCATGCGCCCTTCTGCCTGTGCGTGGCACCACAGTCCTCCCCCCTGTAGCTCACACAGGCAACACAATGCTGCTTATGTGGCACCTCAATAAGATCAAACTCATAAACTGACCTATAAAACGCATAAATGCCATTTGTATTTCATGTTCATGGCGTCTATATTGGAAACTCACTGCTCTTTAATACCATCCATCTTGTAAAATCCAGTTAAAAGGTGCCGGACTCTTTTCCATAATACCTATCTGTGGTGTTTTCGATTATAGCTGTGAATGTGATAATGTGTCAACACCATATATTCCCCTTTACACCAAATACCCACCATCCTTTCAATCCTTACAACCCCCACAGGGCTCGTTCAGCCATTGCACCTAACATCAGCATAAAGCAATAGAGCCACTTTGGTAAACAAAGATATACTGCGTACGTATGTCACAAATAAGACACATGCCCGCCCAAGGCACTGACTCCAGATCAGACGCTTCACCTCAGCAGAGCACAATAGACCAGCATGCGTCATGCTGTGAGCTCTGAACCTATCCATGCTCTCTGATGATTACTGTTTCACTTCCAGCAATGCAACAGCAGTTCTCAGGCATAAAAAGCAGATCTCACTAAACAGAGGAAATCCCACTGTCTATCACATATCTTTATTACCATGTAATTACTGATGACAGTATGTAGTTACAAACCCTATCACTAATTCTACCTTTTTGAATTCTAAAATACATCTTGTAAAGACAAGAACTTGTTACAAGAAGGACAAGAATTTAATAGAGAGTACTCGTCCAATCAGAGGGGGTCCTTGAACAGTACAAACACACAGAGAGATCTTGAACAGTACAAACACACAGAGAGATCTTGAACAGTACAAACACACAGAGAGATCTTGAACAGTACAAACACACAGAGAGATCTTGAACAGTACAAACACACAGAGAGATCTTGAACAGTACAAACACACAGAGAGATCTTGAACAGTACAAACACATAGAGAGATCTTGAACAGTACAAACACACAGAGAGATGCGGCAGCCAGCTCTCCTCACCTGTAGCCTCCCTGTGTGTCGAAGCACATGCCGCCATTGTGGCACGGGTTTCTGGGATAGGAGGCGCAGCTCTGGTGGAGGTGCTCGCGGGCGGCGCAGCTGCACACCGCCTTGGTCTCCACGGTGACCGTCACCAGGGCCATGCCGCCGCAGTCGAGCACGCTGGGCTTGTCGGTGAAGCTGATCTGGCTGGAGCAGCCGCTGCCCGTGCCACACGCCGCCTCCGCACACACGTCCACGTACACCTGAGTCACGTTCACCTGCAGGAAGGACTGCAGCTGCAGAGAGAGAGAGAGAGAGAGAGAGAGAGAGAGAGATGGAGAGAGAGAGAGAGAAAGAGAGAAGGTGAGAGAGAGGGAGAGAGAGAGAGAGAGAGAGATGGAGAGAGAGAGAGAGAAAGAGAGAAGGTGAGAGAGAGGGAGAGAGAGAGAGAGAGAGATGGAGAGAGAGAGAGGTTTAAACACCTTTATTGAACCAGTGACTAACTTTGTCACACATTTACACCACTAAAACACATAAAACATTACAACCTCCAACCACCAAGGTTGACACCATTGCATTAATAAAAGGAAAGTAAATGCTCGGCTTCTCCCGCTCACGCTTTAAAATCCATGTGCCCTCAGCCCAGGCCCTAGCAGAAGTCATAACATCATTAACCAGTTTATGAGAAGCATATTCAACTTTCATGCAAGCAGCCAACACTCCCTTAAAAACATCCACAGCCTCAACTGAACCCGTCTCTACTGAGTCCTCCAAATGCAGCGAGGGAGAGATAGA
>NC_045157.1:27778085-27780585 GCF_900700415.2 Clupea harengus
TCAGAGCTCTGAGATGGAGACACACACACACACACAGCCCAGATTCAGAGCTCTGAGATGGAGACACGTGTGCACTGGGACCCAGAGTCAATATCAGACCAGCAACAAATCAGGGAAAATCTAATAAAGCCACCTTTCTGTATCTTTTCACATCTTTCCTCTTCTCTTCTCTTCTCTTCTCTTCTCTTCTCTTTTACTCTGACTGCCTATCTCCCCCTCTCTCTCTTTTCTCCTCGGGCTGTTGGCACATGTAGAAGGAAGAGGAGGGAGGGAGGGAGGGAGGCAATGTCTGTTTTATTCAAACATCTTTTTGAGGCACCCATGGGACATGGAACCTCAATCCCCAAACCTCCCTGGAGGAGGACAGAGGAGTCCACGGAGAGTGTTTCTTGCCACCGCAAGGACACCAGAGGGATGAGTATGCCAGAGAGAAAATAATGCTTTATTCTTCTGAAAGACACACAGGGATCCTTCAGGCCTCACCTGGAGCTGGTTCATCCTCTTTGTTTGGTAAAGAGAGACATTTTGTAAACCATACTGTCTCTCAGACATGCTCACAACCGAACAACATGGAGGTGCTCAACAATGCTCTACTCACAAAGGCAAACACATACAGAAATATTTAACATGTATTCTCTCTCTCTCTGCAACACACACACACACACACACACACTCACACACACACACACACACACACACACACACACACACACACACACACACACACACACACACACACACACACAAACACAAACCAAAGCCTGCAGTAGTTATACTACAGGGATGCGGTATTGAAGAAGAGGAGAAGCAATATCTGTGATGAAAAAGCAAGCACCAGACAACACCAGCATGGTGCTGATCTTCACTCCAGCTAATCATTCTGCACTTCACTCGCACTCTCTCTCCCCGAGTGATTCACTGACTCCCTCAGACGTAAACACCCAGTCATTCGGCTACAATCATGGCTTAAAAGGTTCTGGTTCATATGAACTTTGAAGCCACAAAAAAAAAGCTTTCAGTTCCATTCCTATCAAAAAAAATTGTATTCAAGCACAAGCATGCTTTTCACCACTAAATATATGATTGGCTTAACTGTAAGGCTGAATGGGCACAAGAGACGCAATACACAAAACATGATTAGCAACCGCAGGCAGAGCTCCAGTAGAGTCTGTGTTAAAATGCACTTTCAACAAGCCTGTTCCAAAACAACATGCTTCTACAGCAGGAGATATTTCTTGTTATGGCAGACTTTCACACTTGTTCAAAGGAAGAAAAGTCAGCTCTAGCATGCCTTACAACAGGTATCTGGGCAGCTTCATGAAACATTTACCTAATGGTTGTAGCGTATGCCTTTGAAATCGCTCTGAAGACTCATTTCCATCTCCACAAGCATGCAGACCACTTACTGTACGTCACAGACAGACAGACAGACAGACAGACAACTCCTGCTCCTGTGGCAGCCAAGAGGTTCTGCTTAATCTTTCAGTGTCTTGCTCTGAACCCAGGGCCCGCTGGCATGTTCCTCCAAGCATCAGCATGAGGCTCTATATCAGTCTGTTTCCTCTTCCTCTCCCCCTCTCCCTCTCTCCATCTCTCCCTCTCTCCATCTCTCCCTTTCCCCTCTCTCTCTCTCTCCATCTCTCCCTTTCCCCCTATCTCTCTCTCTCCATCTCTTCCTTTCCCCCTCTCTCTCTCCAGCACATCTCAGTGATGGGGTGTTTCACCCCTGGAAGACAGCGTGCTGTTCCCACAGCTTCCTATCCCCCCACAGCCCTCCAGACCCCTGCAGGCCGGCGGGCTGATCCTGGGCCCTTCAAAGCCCCAGTGTGGGGAGCAGGCGTGGGGGAAAGAGCAGAGAGAAGGGGGTCGGAGGGGGGGGAGACACTCTGGCATCAGGGATCAGGGCAGAGGGATAAAACGTTGCTTAAAAATTGAGAGACCAAGGGGCTGCTTTTCTCAACCCCCTCCTCTCCCCTTCCTTCCTCTCTCTTTCTGTTTAAGTTTTCTTTTCTCAGGCAAAATCACACACGCTGTTTGTCCAACACATATTTGGACATGAGCTTGTGGCGTGTGGTGCTTTCTAAAATCAAACCTCTCTCATCCGATTTTCATGGGCCCTTTCCACAACACAGGATGAGCTGCACTCTCTCTCTCTTCATGTCAATGAGTTTCTATCTGAGAGAGTAAACTTTTTTTTCTCCGGAACTTTCCGGGTTGCAGAGTGCATCTAGAGAGAGAGCGAGTTCAGAGACAGAGAAGTTGTGTGAGAGAGACAGAGAAGGAGAGAAAGGGGAAGTAGGAGGAGAACTTCAGAGGATGGGCCAGGAGAATTTTGAGCAGGCTCAGGTATACAAGATGAAATGTATTTCTCTCTTATTCTCCTCCTCCTCCATCTCCCTCGCTTCTTCACATTCTTTCACCATTGTTCTTTCATCCCCCCCCCCCCCCCCTCTCCCTCTCTCTGCCTCGTCATGCGTTACCTGCTCCTGATCGATGCGTT
>NC_045157.1:27785585-27823085 GCF_900700415.2 Clupea harengus
GCTGCCTTTACCATAATGCCAGTAAAGGAGCTGCCTTTACCATAATGCCAGTAAAGGAGTTGCCTTTACCATAATGCCAGTAAAGGAGCTGCCTTCATCATAATGCCAGTAAAGGAGTTGCCTTTACCATAATGCCAGTAAAGGAGTTGCCTTTACCATAATGCCAGTAAAGGAGCGGCCTTTACCATAATGCCAGTAAAGGAGTTGCCTTTACCATAATGCCAGTAAAGGAGCTGCCTTTACCATAATGCCAGTAAAGGAGCGGCCTTTACCATAATGCCAGTAAAGGAGCTGCCTTTACCATAATGCCAATAAAGGAGTTGCCTTTACCATAATGCCAATAAAGGAGTTGCCTTTACCATAATGCCAGTAAAGGAGTTGCCTTTACCATAATGCCAGTAAAGGAGCTGCCTTCATCATAATGCCAGTAAAGGAGTTGCCTTTACCATAATGCCAGTAAAGGAGTTGCCTTCATCATAATGCCAGTAAAGGAGCTGCCTTTATCATAATGCCAGTAAAGGAGTTGCCTTTACCATAATGCCAGTAAAGGAGCTGCCTTTACCATAATGCCACTAAAGGAGTTGCCTTTACCATAATGCCAGTAAAGGAGTTGCCTTTACCATAATGCCAGTAAAGGAGCTGCCTTCATCATAATGCCAGTAAAGGAGTTGCCTTTACCATAATGCCAGTAAAGGAGTTGCCTTCATCATAATGCCAGTAAAGGAGCTGCCTTTATCATAATGCCAGTAAAGGAGTTGCCTTTACCATAATGCCAGTAAAGGAGCTGCCTTTACCATAATGCCACTAAAGGAGTTGCCTTTACCATAATGCCAGTAAAGGAGTTGCCTTTACCATAATGCCAGTAAAGGAGTTGCCTTCATCATAATGCCAGTAAAGGAGTTGCCTTTACCATAATGCCAGTAAAGGAGTTGCCTTTACCATAATGCCAGTAAAGGAGTTGCCTTCATCATAATGCCAGTAAAGGAGTTGCCTTTACCATAATGCCAGTAAAGGAGTTGCCTTCATCATAATGCCAGTAAAGGAGCTGCCTTTATCATAATGCCAGTAAAGGAGCTGCCTTTATCATAATGCCAGTAAAGGAGTTGCCTTTACCATAATGCCAGTAAAGGAGCTGCCTTTACCATAATGCCACTAAAGGAGTTGCCTTTACCATAATGCCAGTAAAGGAGTTGCCTTTACCATAATGCCAATAAAGGAGCTGCCTTCACCATAATGCCAATAAAGGAGTTGCCTTTACCATAATGCCAGTAAAGGAGTTGCCTTTACCATAATGCCAGTAAAGGAGCTGCCTTCATCATAATGCCAGTAAAGGAGCTGCCTTTACCATAATGCCAGTAAAGGAGTTGCCTTTACCATAATGCCAGTAAAGGAGTTGCCTTTACCATAATGCCAGTAAAGGAGCTGCCTTTACCATAATGCCAGTAAAGGAGTTGCCTTCATCATAATGCCAGTAAAGGAGCTGCCTTTATCATAATGCCAGTAAAGGAGCTGCCTTTACCATAATGCCAGTAAAGGAGTTGCCTTTACCATAATGCCAGTAAAGGAGTTGCCTTTACCATAATGCCAGTAAAGGAGTTGCCTTTACCATAATGCCAGTAAAGGAGCTGCCTTTACCATAATGCCAGTAAAGGAGTTGCCTTTACCATAATGCCAGTAAAGGAGTTGCCTTCATCATAATGCCAGTAAAGGAGCTGCCTTTATCATAATGCCAGTAAAGGAGCTGCCTTTATCATAATGCCAGTAAAGGAGTTGCCTTTACCATAATGCCAGTAAAGGAGCTGCCTTTACCATAATGCCACTAAAGGAGTTGCCTTTACCATAATGCCAGTAAAGGAGTTGCCTTTACCATAATGCCAGTAAAGGAGTTGCCTTCATCATAATGCCAGTAAAGGAGTTGCCTTTACCATAATGCCAGTAAAGGAGTTGCCTTCATCATAATGCCAGTAAAGGAGCTGCCTTTATCATAATGCCAGTAAAGGAGCTGCCTTTACCATAATGCCAGTAAAGGAGTTGCCTTTACCATAATGCCAGTAAAGGAGCTGCCTTTACCATAATGCCACTAAAGGAGTTGCCTTTACCATAATGCCAGTAAAGGAGTTGCCTTTATCATAATGCCAGTAAAGGAGTTGCCTTTACCATAATGCCAGTAAAGGAGCTGCCTTTACCATAATGCCAGTAAAGGAGCTGCCTTTACCATAATGCCAGTAAAGGAGTTGCCTTCATCATAATGCCAGTAAAGGAGCTGCCTTTATCATAATGCCAGTAAAGGAGCTGCCTTTACCATAATGCCAGTAAAGGAGTTGCCTTTACCATAATGCCAGTAAAGGAGTTGCCTTTACCATAATGCCAGTAAAGGAGTTGCCTTTACCATAATGCCAGTAAAGGAGCTGCCTTTACCATAATGCCAGTAAAGGAGTTGCCTTTACCATAATGCCAGTAAAGGAGTTGCCTTCATCATAATGCCAGTAAAGGAGCTGCCTTTATCATAATGCCAGTAAAGGAGCTGCCTTTATCATAATGCCAGTAAAGGAGTTGCCTTTACCATAATGCCAGTAAAGGAGCTGCCTTTACCATAATGCCACTAAAGGAGTTGCCTTTACCATAATGCCAGTAAAGGAGTTGCCTTTACCATAATGCCAGTAAAGGAGTTGCCTTCATCATAATGCCAGTAAAGGAGTTGCCTTTACCATAATGCCAGTAAAGGAGTTGCCTTTACCATAATGCCAGTAAAGGAGTTGCCTTCATCATAATGCCAGTAAAGGAGTTGCCTTTACCATAATGCCAGTAAAGGAGTTGCCTTCATCATAATGCCAGTAAAGGAGCTGCCTTTATCATAATGCCAGTAAAGGAGCTGCCTTTACCATAATGCCAGTAAAGGAGTTGCCTTTACCATAATGCCAGTAAAGGAGCTGCCTTTACCATAATGCCACTAAAGGAGTTGCCTTTACCATAATGCCAGTAAAGGAGTTGCCTTTATCATAATGCCAGTAAAGGAGTTGCCTTTACCATAATGCCAGTAAAGGAGCTGCCTTTACCATAATGCCACTAAAGGAGTTGCCTTTATCATAATGCCAGTAAAGGAGCAGCCTTTACCATAATGCCAGTAAAGGAGTTGCCTTTACCATAATGCCAGTAAAGGTCTTTGATAGCGCTTAGGCTACTCTCAGGGCCGCACCCCATAAAGACAGACTGAGTCAAGCCCGCCCTGCACCCCCGGCCCCAGCATCGTAAACGTTGACAGGGCATGTTTACTAGGAGGCCGTGTTGGCAGTGCGTGCCATCTATGAGCCCCTATTGAGTCAACACCAGTTCACGCAGCGGGTCAAGTGCTGACCGAGTCTCATACAAGCCTCAAAAAGGAAAGGTGAAAGGTCGATGTTTACCTGCCAGGCGCAGTGAGCCGGAATTGTGGACGGCCTCGTCGCGCAGCTCCCTCGCGTGGACGGTGACGGTGGAGACGGCGTCGGGCCACAGCCCGTCCGACACACGCACCTGGAAGCTGTAGGTGCCCGCCGGCGTGTTCTCCTTGATGAGGAGGAGGCCCGTCCGCTTGTTCAGGAGGAAGTAGCTAAGGGAACGCAGAGACAGAGAGAGTCAAACAGAGATAGTTCAAGAGAGGAAGAGTTAGCAACAGCAGGGCAGGGAGAGCGAGAGTTAGAGAGAGAAATGGCAGGAGAGAATTTGTTAGCGAGACAGAGAGAGAGAAAAAAAACGAATGTTTGTATGCCACCTTTGGTATAGGTGTGTGTGTGTGTGTGTGTGTGTGTGCGTGTGTGTGTGAATGAGTGTGTGTGTGGGTGAGTGTGTGTGGGTGAGTGTGTGTGTGTGTGTGGTATGTGAGTGAATGTGTGTGGGTGAGTGTGTGTGGGTGAGTGTGTGTGGGTGTACATGTGACTTTCATATTACTCTTGCTCTGCCTTTGTTCTCAGTGTTCTATTACTAATGAATGTGTTGCTGTATTGTGCTTTGTGCTTTGCCAACAACACTGTATCGACACAGTCATGCTAGGCAAGGCACGTTTATTTCAACAGCACATTTCATACACAGAGGCAATTCCATGTACTTTACATAAATAAAAGCAAAAGGAATATCCAAAATAAAAATAAAGATAAAGTGCTTGAGAGTGAAGAAAATAAAAGATAAAAAAAATAGAATAAAATATATATATTTTAAATATATATATGATTAAATGACATTGATATAATTAATAGATAAAGTATATGATTAAAAGATACAAAGTGGCTATTTCTTTCCCAACACTGAAGAGGCCAAGATGTCACTTCCCCAACGAGTGACCAGAGGTCTACTTCCAGAATGAAATGCAGTAAGAATAGAGTGCAGGTCTTTGAGCTCAGTCATAAGCATATGAAAAGAGAAACGTTTTTAACCTGGATTTAAAAACATGCGACATTTGAGGCAGATTCCAGTTGCTTGCAGTATAACAGCTATATGCTGCTTCACCATGTTTAGTTCAGAGTCCATGGATCTAAGAACCATATTCTTTCAACATATCCGAGATGTTTTCCTGGTCTAAACCATTCAGTGATTCATAGATATATTCTGAAAATTGTTTCTGAAACTTACTGGAAGCCAGCGTAAAGATTTTAGAACTGGTGTTATGTGCTCTGTTGTCTCTGTTTGTGCTAATAACTCTGAATTTGAATCTGAGAAAGAGAGAGAGAGAAAGCTGGAGAGTGTTACAGAGAGATGGAGTGAGAGGAAAAATGAGAGAGTGAGAAAAAGGAGAGAGAATGTTAGAGATGAGAGTGAGAGACGGAGTTTTCGAGAGAGAAAGAGGGTTTGAGAGTTAAAGAGGCAGAGGAGGTAGATTACGTCTGAGACGTGTGTTGATTCCTGTGGTCAGTTTTGGAGTGGGGTAGGGGACATCTGAAACGGTGAGTGTGTGTGTGTGTGTGACAGCACAAGTGTCAGAGCAGATGTACAGATGGAAATGAAAGAAGCTCAAACTGGAATCGCATGAGCACTCCGGAGAGGAAAGATGCGCGGAGCCAGGCAGAGCATCGATCGGAGCTAAAGTGCAGATATGACAGGCCATAAGAAGGAGGGACAGACATCAAGACTGGTTTACCATGGAAGAAAGAGGACGCCACATCTCATGTATATCAAGAAGCCAAAATCAAAGGCACTCAGGTTCAAAACAATCTGCTCTGGCATAATACCTTCCCGCTGTCTCACTCGTCATAAATATGGAAAATGTTTTTGTATGGCACTGTAGCATACAAGCAGATGTGTACACACATGCAGACAGACACTGTTATTCAAAACACACACACACACACACACACACACACACACACACACACACACACACACACACACACACACGTACAGATGCCAGGCAGGAGAGGTAATTCAATATTAAATCCGTATAGATTCAACAACTCTTTATTCATGCATGCTACTCAGAAAGTGGGGAAAATGAAAATATTCACTCTGGATTTCTTTCGAGTGCAGATTTTTAGGATTTGAGGCCGTCAGAGGTTTATTTTTGTATTGCATGACATGAGCTGTGCATGTGGGGGGGGGGGGTAGACTCAGGTGGGGGTGGGGACTTTCAGAGATGTCTCAGGGCTTAGCGTGCCTCTAAAACACCCTGTCAAACCTCTCTTCTCTGCCTCATGCCACACATCCCAGCTACAACAGTGGGGGGCTGAGAGAGAGAGAGGGAAGGAGAGAGAGAGAAAGAGAGAGAGAGAGAGAGAGAGAGAGGGGGAAAGAGAGAGAGAGAATGAGAGACAGAGATGGAGGGAGAAAGAGACAGATAAAGGAGGGCTGGTGGAAGAAGAGAGGGAGAGATGTCACACTGCGGGTCTTTGAAGAGCACTGAAATGAAGCGGTGGGACTGAGGAGGAAACGGGAGGATAGAGGGAGATGAGAAGGCTGGATTGGCAGAGAGATGAAGATGGAGCGCTGATGAAAGAGTGAGAGATGTGAGGAGGGACAGAGGCAGAGAGAAAGAGAGAGAGAGAAGGGAACAGAGAGTGAAAGATGGCAGAGGCAGCTTACTTTGGGATGTGTCCCTCAAAGGCGTAGGTCTTGTTGTCCCAGTCATCTGGATCTGGGGAATAGACCTTCCCTAAAACGGTGGTAGGCATGCGTCCTGAAGTTGTGAGAAGAGGGGAAAAAAGAGATTTAGCAAGCTGTACATTTCTCGTAGGGGAGTGTGTGTGTGGCCAAGTACGTATGAGTGTGTGTGTATGGGTGTGTGTCTAAGTGAATGTGAAGTCTTTGTTCTAGATTTAGATGCAGCATTTTTGAAAGTGGAGCACACATAATGGACATTGGACCAGGTTTTGCCAAGCGGAAAAGCTTTTAAGGGAACTTGCACTCCACTGTCAGGTACAGGGAAACGAAACGTGTCTGAGATATCAGCCAGTGTTAATGCTCTTAATTTGGCCTCCATGATTAGAGCATAATAGCCATCCATGCCATGCTGAGATATGACGTGTTGCTCTTGCTCCTTTTTCATCAGCTAAACAGCTGAACAAAACCCACAAAAAAATCTAACACATACTACTCAGTACATATGACTTATTCATACCAAGCCTGGAAAAAAAGAAAGACATTTCCCCACTGTGGAAAGACTACCAATCAAGTACATTTCTGCCTTTTAACAGACTTTCTTCCACTTACCCAAGGGCACCCACAGTGACCTGTGCAAAGAATATGATGGCAAGTCTGAAAGACTTTACTTTATTTTGGCATACATTTTTTTAACAAGCCTCCCTCTCGTAAGCTATGTGGGACATGTTTAGGCGTATGCTAAGAAAGCTCCGTGGAGCTCAACACAACTTCCTAATGAGCTCAGCCTCACCTCTGTGGCTGTTGATGTAGATCTCCTTCTCTCCCGCCCTGTGGGCGTGATCGTTTTCATCGCCGATGGTGACGGTGAGCGTATTTGTGACCGTCATTGGAGGATGGCCACTGTCAGTCATGATGATGGGCAGATAGAACTCCTTCTGGCTCTCGCGGTTAAACTCACGCAGGGCGGTGAGGGTGGCCGTGCCGTTGCCGTTGTCCTGCAGGTGGAAGTCGTTGCTGAGGCGGTACTCCAGTGGCATGGAGAAGGTGAAGGGCCCGCCGTTCTCTTCCGAGTCCCGGTCGACCGCGTGCAACAGCGAGGACGTCTGGTTCAGCATCACCACCTGGGGACCTAGAGCGTTCTCCATCACAACAGGGGCGTACGCCGCCTCAAACTCCGGCCCGTTATCGTTGATGTCTACCAGGGACAGCTGGACGGTGGCAGTGCCGGTTAGGGGTGGCGTGCCGCGGTCCGTGGCCAGGATGACCAGATAGTGCTGAGGTGCGCTCTCCCGGTCGAGGGGGCTGGCTACAGTCACCAGGCCCGTCTGGTCCACACGGAAGATGTGGTGGGGGTCTGACTCCGGGGCGACGCTGTAGGTGATCTGGCGGTTGAGGCCGGAGTCGGAGTCGGTGGCGGCCAGGGTGGCCAGGCTGGAGCCCACGGGCAGGTCCTCGCGCACGGGCGGCAGCGGCACGAAGTGGGGGATGAAGACGGGCGCGTGGTCGTTGCAGTCGACCACCTCCACCACGCAGTGCAGCACGCTGGAGTAGTCCAGGTCCTCCACCCTGATGGTGAGGTTGAAGCGCTGCTCGGACGGCCGCTCGTAGTCCAGCTTCTTCTTGAGGCGCAGCGTGCCGCGCCGCTCCGCCCGCTGGCTCTCCACGTAGAACTTCTGCTCGGGGTCGCCGGCCACCACGCTAAAGGTGAGCAGCGCGTTCTCCCCGGCGTCGGCGTCCTCCGCCAACAGCTCCAGCACCGCTTCGTTGGGCTCGCTGCTCTCCGGGACGGACGCGCGGCACGAGCGCTCCACGAAGCGCGGCACGTGGTCGTTGACGTCGCTCACGCGCACCTGGACCGTGGCCGTACTGCTCATGCCGCCCCCGTCCCGAGCCTCCACCACCAGGGTGTACCCGTCGGTCAGCTCCCGGTCCAGCCCGCTCCGTGCCACGGAGATAGTCCCCGTGGAAGGGTTGATGGTGAACATCTCGGCCCCTCCCCCGCTCCCCAAGATCCTGTACGTGAGCACGGCGTTCTGGCCCACGGCCGCGTCGTCCAGGTCGGTGGCGGTCATCTCCATGACGGCGGTGCCCGGCAGCGAGTTCTCTGGCACGCTGCCGTGGCAGTTGTCGGGGGCGCAGGCGAAGACGGGCGCATTGTCATTGATGTCCCATACATTGATGATGATGTCGGTGAAACCGGTAAGGCCCTCACCACCCTCATCAGTAGCCAGCACCACGAAGCGCCAAGCCGCCCGCTGCTCGCGGTCTAGCGTCCGCTGAGCGTAGATCTTCCCCGTCACCTCATCAATTATGAACTCACTCTCTGCTCCTTGGCCATGGAGCGAGTACCGCAGGGCTTCCTGGTCAGCATCCTTATCTGGGTCAGATGCCGTTACCTACAACATCAAAGAGAATATTGCCTGAGTTTACTTCAGCACTGCTAACTTTTTTTCTCGTCTTTTTTTTCCGATGGAGCTCAACACTGTTTAATTATTAATGGCTGCTGACGTTAACTCATCCATAGGATCAGGCTTGTTTTCAAAACTTGGCGCAACTAGTTTTCCAAAGCCATTCAGTGCAAGGTTAAATAAATAGCTTGAAAGCTGTCTGATTTGCCCTGTTCAGTGTATGATGGACAGTGCAAATGAATCATTGTGTTTCTATAAACAATGAAAAAAATTAATTGAGCATGACAGAAATCTGGTCATCTTTTAACAGTTGGAAAAACACACTCAAAATCAAACTCAGTGGCTAAATATCCAGGTTTGAATTAAATGAGCATAACATGGCCCCGTAATCTATGCAACTGTAGGGGCCCTCATTTGAAAGGGCATCATGTGCGTTAGACGAGTGACAAAGTCCACTAATGGCGCAACATCAAAGGGAGGAGCTGAAAAGAATTGTCCCTTGTATGAATGCACTCATAGGATGCGAGAATAGCAGGAAGCTTTTGTGGGAAAGGTGAACCGGAATAATAATGTGTGGGTGTGCTGTTGCATTTGTGTCTTTAGGGATGGGTAGTCTCATTTCTTTTGGGGGAAAAAGTCCCATTACAGCTTGCGGTGGTGCAAAGATCAATCCAACTCTTCAAATATTTTGTCACAAAATAATGAAATACTCCCT
Source organism: Clupea harengus (assembly GCF_900700415.2). Lineage (NCBI taxonomy): Eukaryota > Metazoa > Chordata > Actinopteri > Clupeiformes > Clupeidae > Clupea > Clupea harengus. The sequence goes on from NC_045157.1 coordinate 27,794,775, forward strand.
GTTTGATGGCAAAACAGTCCCAGCCACACTCCAACAGAAGAACAAGAGAAAGGTTGTGACCCCACAATTCTTTTGAATGGATTGACTTGCAATAACAGCAAAGACATCCGTGAAACACAGGTAACCAGAGCCAATTGAATAATCCCAAATGTTTAATGAACCAAACTGAGATTAAAAGAATATTAGGAAATTTGGGAAATTATCAGATGAGTTGTATCGGCGTCTACCTTGATTAATTCCCTTTTTGCACTTCCAAGTTCAATGCAAACCAAGTGAGCAGCAAGCCAGAATATTGGTACAGAGAAATGGCACTCCTTCTCACCTACGGCCTGTTTTCATAACCATACTGAGAGACGTTAGGCTATGAGAGAAGGGCGTGTTGAGCAGCGGTGTGAACTGAGTAAGTTCTGTAATGTAAAATACAAAAACATTACTTTTTTTATTATTACCTTTCTGTCTCACTTTGTTGCACATTATGCTGTCAAACTGTGTAGCGATTAGATTAGAGACGCCTGCTTTCCTCAAAACGATTTAGATGAAACGACTACCTTTTTGATCAGACACACCCAAATGAGGCATCCGTCCAGCCTCAAAGGTGCCTATGTCTGTGTGCATGCTATGAAATAACACAATCAAAATCAAACCAAATCAAAACAGCTTCACCCAATGGCATTTTATGCACATAAGAACCCGCAGTGCGCATCTATTAAACTGGGGCCCTAGATGTAAAACAACAGCTTTTCTCAAGTCAGCTCTAAAAATACAAGTGTTGCAAGAAACTTGTGGAGCAAACTCCCTACCTGCAGAACAAACACGGGCGAGCCGTCCAGCTCCTCCGTCACACTGCCATAGTACTCGTTCATGGTGAAGACGGGAGCCTCGTCGTTCTTGTTCACCACATTGACGTCGACGGTGGCGTAGTCCTCCCACTTCCCGTCAGACGCCAGCAGGTGGAGGGTGTAGCGCTTGCTCTGCTCGTAGTCCAGAGGCTGGGCGATGAAGATGGTGCCCACCTCGGGCTCCACGTCGAACACCCCGCCAGTGTTGCCAGATGTGATCTGGTAGCGAAGTTTGGCATTGGCACCTGCGGGTGAGGTGGCAAATTAGATAGAGTATGAGGTAGGGCACAGTGTTGATAAGGTTCTCAACCCAGCTGTCTTACACGTGTGATGAGCACATTCAGATAATGATTGTGCCTGTTGGGAAAAGCTATAAATGTCATTTGACATGCTAACAAACATCATGGCATCATGGCAATTCAAATCCAATACGCATCCTTTTACTAAATGTCAAACTTCGGTCAAGACTTGCTTGTTGAAACTTCAGTTAAAAGAAAGCTGACCTAATGGTTACTCTGCAAGTCTAGCTGGCTCTTAACCAAACATCTGATCGTACATTTCAAGCACGGAGGCTCCCCGGAGACTGTTTCCGTTTACCGTTGAGGAATTCTTCGGGGGGACCGAGAGAGGTGTGCGTAACCTGAACCCATTTAGTCTCACTAACACTCATAATTAAGCCTTTGCCTCAAACTTAGAATTTTGTGCAGCCAGTAACGACTTTGACTGCACACGGCTGCCTCCAATTAGGCTGCACAGTGAGATAGCGCCGGCACACCTCAATAGGAATCCAATACTCTCTCTCTCTGCTTAGGTAAACCAAGGGGAGAAAAAAGAGATTTCTCACAGGGTTCGGAGACTAGTACGGCATGTGCAACATGAAAGGGATACAGAGATAGCATGCTTAAGCACACTTCTTTTGTGTTTGGAAGTGCTAATTAAACAGTGGAATGTCGAAGCAAACGAATGAAAACATCTTCACTTTTCTTATTAGTTTGCTGGGTTTTTTTTCCACAGTGCTGCGATTTGATCCCAGAGGAGTTCTTGCAGAGCAAAAATATGTAAACAAACAAAATGGATAAACAAACATAGCGCAAAGACGTATTCCCATGCGCGCCCTGTTTTGATCTGTTCTCCATGGGCTAAAGCAATCCTGCTGACGGAGGGGGAATAGATGAGGGAATAAACAATGGGCGGGGCGGGGAGTCTTATCAGAAATGACCCTCGGGGTGAAACTTGGAGTAAAATAATAGCTCCTCATACACACACACACACACACACACACACACACACACATACACACACACACACACACAGAGCCTCAGTCTTTCTATCTCTCTCTCTTTTCTTTGCTCCCTCCTGGGCTAATCAGTTCCTATTAACAGGAGTGTTAGTGGCAGTGGTGGAAGCGCGCTGCTCCTGTGCAGAGGTGACTGGCACATTCCGCTCCGGGTGGCGCCACGCCACTCTGTGCCACACCGAGGCGGTTAAGACTGAGCGTGCCCTTCTGCGTGGCCCATTCATCAGCGGGCCCTCCGCAGGCACAAGCAGCATCCAGCTCAGCCATGATAAATGCCTGATAAAACCACTCTCCACCCTGTCCCCCACCCACCCCCGCCACCACCGCCTCTCTCCCCCCACTCCCCTCCCCTCCTCCTCCTCCTCCTCCTCCACGTCTGGCCTGACAGATAGTCGGCCTGCTACAGTAGCCCCAGAGGGGGTGATGCCCCCTCCTTCACAGGGGATTTATCAGCTGCTGGTTACAGTGGCTGGGGCACGCTGGCTGGCTGGCTGGCTGGCTGGCTGACGAGCGAGTGAGTTATGGGGAAAAGCCTGCAGCGTGTGAGTGAGGGAATAATGAGAAGGGAGCTTCGCAACAGGAGATCATTCCGAAAAACACTGGCGGGGAGGGGGGCGGGGGTGGTGGGTGGTGGGTGGGGCGCCTGTTGCACTTGAACCCATGTGCGAGGGGAGGGGAGGGGAGAGGCGAGAGAGAGAGATGCTCGTCTCAGCTGCAGGTGAGCTGGTTAAAGAGCTTGTCTTCGCTCTCCTGAGTGGTGGGCAAGGCTAAAAAGAGAGATAGTGCTTGGAAAGGCCACCAGGGCCACGGTGGGTAATGGAGTCATATTTTCCACCGCTTCAAACTTGGAGCAGGTGGGAGAACTGACATGTCTGCAAATGGACGAGTGTGAGGATAAGGGAAATGGTTAGACTGCAAAGCAGCAAGAGAATTGAATCCCCAATATTTGAGGATATATATTGCTGCAATACGCGATCAAATATTAAGTCGGTATGTTACGTTCCTAGAAAACAGAAGTTAAGTTCCAACATACAGGGATAGAATAATAAACAACCATGCACTGATATTTCCAAACAGCAACATGAGATGGGATTTCAGAACTGCCTGACTGAAGGAGAATTCCAGCAAATGGCTGATAGAAGTCCAATCCCTTGGGTTCTCCGCGGCTCATATGTCATGTTCAGAGTCACAGGCACATTGGTGAGGCTGGCAGTTTCTGTCTTTCTTCCCCACCTACCTTCATCCTCATCATTAGCGCTCACGGTGACGATGGTGGAGCCAACATCAGCATCCTCGTCGACGTCGACTTCATACACGGATTGGGCGAAGATGGGCTTGTTATCGTTGACGTCACTGATGAAAACGCGCACGTACGCCGTGTCTGAGGAAGAGCAAAAGATTGCGAGATTAAACACAAGCTCTGCTCTTATTCTGTCAAGCTGAACCTCTCTTTCTCTCTCTCTCTCTCTCTCTCTCTCTCTCTCTCTCTTTCTATCTCTCCCTCTCTCTCTTCCCATTCTGTTTTCTCTTTCCATTTCATTTATTTCTCCTGTATATTCTAGATCCCTCTCTATTCTCTACAAACTTCCATGCACCATTTTCATCCTCATTCTCATTTGCTTTCGCTGCATCCCCCCTATCTCTGCCTCTCATCTTGGCGATGTTTTGAGTCTGATGCCATCAGTAGACAGATGTGGAAGAGGACCCCAGGGGGGCAGGGCTGGGATTGATAGGGTAGCTGAGGGTGGGGGGGGCTGATATAATAGGCTTCCTTTGATATGAGTATCAAAAGGAACATAATTTGCAATATATTTCTGGAGATGAGATAAATTATTTAAGCTGGTTGCAAAAGTCGCTCAGTTAAACACAGTGATAAAGGAGTCAAACCGCGGGGTGGGGTGGTGTGAAGAGACAGCGCCGGCCCTGAACTTTTCATGCCTTTCCATTTTAACAGCAAGACAGAGGCAGAAGTTATGTGCAGACGTGTAGAAGGGGAGCTTCTGATGGACAAAGTTGAGGATCTGGCTGGTGTATGCCGCAGTGCTGTGGTATGCAAAGAGCGTCGTGGAACAGGAGCTCCTGCTAGCTGCTGACAGCTTCCCTTGAGCTTCAGAGAGACGTGGTCAGGATTACTCCACTTTACTAAAAGCCCTGGTTTTATCTCTTATTCTATCTTTACGCTGGCATGCCATTGGGTGGGTTCTCAAATAGGGCTCCATCCCAGAGCCAACAACATATTAAATTGAAGACAGAGAAACTGTGTGTGTGTGTGTGTGTGTTATACATGTGCACTACATATTCACTGCATATACAATATATAGGGATGTTTGTATAAGCGCCTGCATGCCTGGGTAAATATGGAGGGTAAGTGTATAGTGTACAGAAATACAAATGAAGAGACAGACCAAACAAGAGCGAAAGTGAGGGAGAGACGAGGAGAGAAGGAACAAGCTGTAGGAGACTGATTATATATGCCAAGCAACACGGCTTGGGAGGAGAAGACTGTGAAGCCTTGCCAGTCCTCTTTCTATGCCTTCATTTAACATTTATATCAGGGAAAAAAAATCTTTTTCCTTATTTGATTTCTGGCCTAAATATTTAAGCACTGTTTACACTCAGAAATGTCATAATGAACAAAGCCAACACATTTGATAATCCATGACTATCGGGGTGAAAAGACCCTTTTTCCCGCAGATCTAAACACGTTTGCCCAGGTGGAGTTGATGAGCTGCTGGAATGATGGACAGCTGATGGACAGAGTACAGGCTGACACGGATACAGACCTGCTGCCTGCACATCTTCTTGTGATGTGTTACGCCCTTACATTTGAATGACTGCTGGCAAATAAATCAAATACTGCCTGTTCAGTTTGTGGCTGTTAACAACGTACAATTTATTCAGAGCGGCACACTTATGATAACTGTAACAACTGATCATGTATGCATGAAATGAACATTTCTAAAATGTGAAAATTCCCAAGGGAAGTGGGTCCCATGAATTGATTTAGCTGGGTAAGGTTGGTGCTGTCAAATGTTTTGGTAAATGGAATATAACTGTTGGAGGGGGTATGGAAATAAACCAAATGAAGGTGATCACTCAAGCCAGGCTTACCGGAGTTGGGCTGTCCATGTCTGCCAGGCCTAGCCGACTCCCATCCATCCACTGACTTCACCTCCAGTAGGTAGGAGCCCTTGGTCTCACGGTCGAACACCGCCTCTGTGTAGATGGAGCCCACCTCGGGATCGATGCGGAAGAACTGATAGTCTCCGTTGCGGTCATTCAGCAGCGAGTAGGAGATCTGCAGGGGGACGGACGCAGATGGGGAGGGTGGAGGTGGTACGAGAGAAGGGAAGAGAAGAAGAAGAGGTGGAGTGACACAAGAGTGTTTATTTCGTCTTCGGTTCGGTCTTATTAAAGTAAAGTCATGTTATGCATGTATGAACAGTGTGTGTTCAGGGAGTTCTGCTCAAGAGCAAGAGGGGCTGGGGAAATGCAAAGGGGAAAAATGGCAAAGTGAAGGGTCTTAAAACAAATAAAGCAACAGAATACAGACCCCCCCCCCCCAAACAAATACACTTATGATGAACCTGCCATTAAGTGTGTGACCCACCCACCCACTTTTTAATTAAGCAGTATGGGGCGACGTCGGTTCATGGCATTTTCATTCACAATAACACAGACAGACTCCCCCTGTCTAGGATTATTTGTAATCTCTTTGCCTGAGATATATCGCCACTCTGCTTGCAGGAGCAGAAAAATCAAGACATATTCACCTGAAGAACAATGAGCACATCGAGGAGCTCAGCCAAAGGCTTGAAATGACAATGAGGTGTTCAGGCTGACTCGAAAGGGCCCCCAGTGGCCTCAAATAGCAATTATCGCATACAATTCATTGAGCGTCTGCCGTAAAACAACACGACATGTTCGATAAATGGTGCCCCCCTGTCTGAATTAGCACAAATAGTGAAAATAAAAGCCTGAATTAAATGTAATGCCATAATAAAAAAGCTTGTAGGGGGTCAGGTTATTAAAAACAACTGGCAATCTTCAATGGAGAGAGAGAAAGAGAGAGAGGGGGGGGGGGGACGACGACCACATCAGCATTTACGCCCACAAATGATATTCATTATGGCCTGTATGTGTAGCTATGATTGAGCCTGCTATTGAGAGACTACTGAAGCCAGTGCAAGCAATGAACAGCCATGGACAGCCTTGCACTCACAAACCATTCCATCTCAAAATGAGGGCAGAGGAGCTCAAACATACACTATCCTTGAAGTCAATTCAATTATAACACAAGCAGCGTAAGGCTTTGGAGTTCAGGGGAATATCATGAACACTGCGAAGAGAGACAGGGAGAAGGAGAAAGAGAAATTGAGACTGCAAGAGAAATAGTGACAAATGAGGGGAACTGGAGAGAAACCTTCAAAGAAAATGAGCTAATACACACAGCCTGAATAGCCTGCTCCAGACACAAGAATGGACAGGCCATTGGGACCAGGACCCTACAGATTGCATAGACCCTCAAATAGACTGTTAGACTAGACAATTTAGACTTTTTTCTATAGGATTGTTACAGTAGAATACTGTACACCTCAATCTAGATGTAACATTCACAGGAAAACACACTGAGGTATACTGGAATATCACACTTTACAAAAAGCTAAACTACTTTAAATCCATCTCCATTTCAAAAGCATTAAGATCTTTGTTGCAAATCATTTAAAGGTGCCATAGAACGCATTTATTCAGAATTTGAAATTGTTCTCCGATGTCTACATAGGTGTGTGACTTTGGTCGGGGCGAAAAATGTCCAGTTTTACACCTCTATTTACAACCCTGTGATTTGGCCTCAGAATTAAATAAGCTGTTTCCCCTTACTTAGGCTCATTCAAAATGACGATGCGCTCTGCTCTGATTGGCTGGTTTACAGAGAGGCACTGTGCTGGCCCACACAGACAGTAATGTGTCAAAATAAATAGCTAAAAACTGTGAGAGTTGAACCATGGAGCGTTTGGAAAGTGTATGTTTGAGCTTTCATTGGAGGAGGAAACGGATGTTGATGAACAGCCAGTTGTTCGGAGATTGGAAATGAACGCTTCCGAGTGGTAAGTTGTCATTTAGTGTTTCTATAATCTGCAGTTTTTATTAGGGACTCTGGACAGCTCCTAAATCTGTTGTTCGTTATGAATTGAGAGTGCTGCTTTCAAATTTCGTGACTTCAGTAGGCTATGTTCAGGTAACCAAAAGTACAAACAATATGGAAGCTTCTTGTCAATGACAGGATCACAGACTTAGTAATGCTGTTTACTACTCCCCTGCTGTATATACTGTATACCTGATTAGGACTTCTTAGCCTACCATTAATTAATGACCTTACATGAATGGCTATCAATATATTTTTTTCTTCGCCAGGTGTTCTTGAGGAAACTGCAAGCATGCCACTCGAGAGAGAACATATTGCCTATGTTGCAGGGAAATACCACAGGTAACTAAACTGGCTACAAATTCACAGACACTGTCTGATCTAGGTTAGAAATGAAGAAACTCGTAAAAATGACAATTTTGATTGACACCTTTATTTTGCTTCATCATCAGAACCAACAACAAGGCTGACTGCTGTCAGTCTTTTTATTGCACAAACGACTCACTGCGTAACACACACGTGTTATATATGGAGGCGACACAGGACACACACACACACACGCAGGACTGAGGTCGCCGTGAATTCGACTTCTGCCTTTAACCCAGGATCGTCCCTCCTCCAGGAACCTCCAGGAGCAGTGGGCAGCTTCTCAGCGCCCGGGGACCAAGTGAGCCGTCCATCTCGGTCAGGGACGGACAGAAGTGTTCTGTTCTTTTTGCATGTTTTTCTGTTGGGGTTCTTAGTGGAGGAAACCCCTTGTTTGTGAACACAGGGAGAACATGCAAATTCCACACAGAAAGGCCCGGGAGATAGCCCACCTGAGCACTGAAGGTCTGGGAAGGACCTGCCCCCCAGAGCCAACAGCGCCCCATGCGGGGTTCAAACCCATGACCTTCTTGCTGTGAGGCGGCAGTGCAAGCACCTGAGCCACCGTGCCAATACTAAACTCTGAGCCAAAACAATACTAAAACAAACAATGTGTGCTTTCCTCCTCTCGTCTCCCTGCAGACACTTGGCCTACAGGTGGTTTGTCAGCTGGTGCTGGGGTTTCCTTGGAAGAAGGGTTGGTGTTGTCATCCCTTCATGTGTGGGGCTGCGCATAAGGGGGTTTCCAGATGCTGCAGGGCAGTACATCGGGTTCAGACATATCCTATGAAGTGAAAACATTTTATTATTTATTTGCACCTTTGCTTTGTTTCTTTGCACATTTTGAAGTATTGTTTGAAATAAAATAAAAAAAATTGAAACTTGCAAATTGTTTGCTCTGTCTTCACTGGTTTTGGGCTTTTGGAAAGAGAAGCTTGTACACAAGTTTTCCTTTATATGCTGTCATTTGTGGACGGTCTCAGGAAACAGCTATAGCACCTTTCTAAATACTGCATTACCTGTTTTGTTGCAAGTGCCATTCAGTTAGAACAGCCGTAAGTGATTTGCACTTTGATGGTCGGCTATTGACCGTTAGACTTGGTGCCTCATGGTCATTATTCATTAATGGTCATTGGTCATTATGGGTGCTGCAAATTACATGCTGATACTGTCTAAAGAACTCATTTGGGGCACATTTGGTGGATGGATAAGAAGGTCCCTCTTCTGCGTGGTCAGACATTACAAACCCTGGTGCACACAGGACAAGTTTTGAACAGGCTGAGAAGGCATTTTTCAAAAATTATGAACTGAGCATCCTCAATACAATGACGATGTACCACTCTAAGGAAAAGAACTAAGAAACAACAACACTGAGCCCGTTAGTGAAAATCATTCACACAACCTGAAACCTGTCACAGCTCGGGTGAAAACATTGCTGCACTGTTAGAGAAATGGAACATTGACACAAAAAAATACAAGTATGTAGTGTTGTTATGAGTACCCACTGCCTAAAATGTACTGCTGATAACATCTCCATGTCAGAGTCACATTAGAAACCAGCACCTTGTGCACATTGATCAACCATTCACACTTGCCATCTTCTGCATGCTAATAAACCTATTCATACCAATTGACACTCTCCTACAGAGGGCAATTAACTAGGTTAAATGGTCGATCAAACCCAACAGATATGTTAATGTTTGAAGGAGGGGGAATAACGGTAACCCATACAAGATTTCACTAATTTGGCGCAAGCCATCTTCTCACACATCAGCAAAGATGAAACCTGATTATGACTATGAATAGAGCTCTAAATCATTTTAGGACCTCCATTGCCTACTGACTCATCGTACTAAACAAGCTTACAGTTACACAAACACTATAATACAGCCCCCACGGCGCAGCACATATGCACTTACAATATGTAACATTACCTTTTTTCTTCAGTGAGGTGAGGTCTCAACGTTTGTGTTCCTGGGATGACTCACTTGGAGCATCAGTTTGGCACCCTACCTCATTTGTTCGCGAGAGCTGATATGATGTACACGGAAATACAAACGTGCATAGTCATATTTCAGTCAAACTAAACAGATTTTAACACATTGACTAGATGTCTTGTCACATGACAATCGTTTCAACTTCAACTTTAGCTAGAAGGATCAAGTTAGCTATATAAGCAACTGTCGGCAGAGATAACGTGTTGACCAGAGAATCCGTATTGAAACCGGAAGTGGGTGATTTACTCCATTTGATTGGCTAATAACAGGACCTTTACTTTTTCGTTGAGAAATTATGTTGATCGCCTGACATTCAAACGATCGGTTTTCTTTAAATTATTATTATTTTTGTGAAGTTATACGGCTCAATACTCAATTGACTTGTTAACCGAACTTTTACGAAGTGATACAACTAAACACACAAGTGACTTGTTAACCGAACTTTAACGAAGCTATATGACAAAACACAAAGCTAGCACTGTTAATTCCGGTATAGCTAGCTAGGTCAATTAGCTCGCCTAAGATACTGTAATTTAAGCTAACCAATTACCTAATTTCCCCCAAAACCCATCGATTGTGTGTGTTTGTGATGTGTAACATATATCCTTTATCTGTCATTCAAGTTATTTAAGTTTATTTACCGCTAGCGATTGTACTGACACAAGTGTAGTTCAATTGTTAGCCAGCTAGCTAGGTAAATTAGCTTGCGTAAGATACTGCTTGAGCTAACCAGCCCAAACACTGAATAGCTAGCTAGGTCAATTAGCTCACCTAAGATACTGTAATTTAAGCTAACCAATTACCTCATTCCCCCCCAAAACCCATCGGTTGTGTGTGTTTGTGATGTGTAACATATATCCTTTATCAGTCATTCAAGTTATTTACATTTATTTACCGCTAGCGATTACACCGACACAAGTGTAATTCAATTGCTAGCTAGCTAGCTAGGTAAATTAGCTTGCGTAAGATACCGTAATTTTTAGCTTACCTATTACCTAATTATCACACAAAAAACATCGATTACGTGTGTTTGTGATGTGTAACATATATCCTTAATCAGTCATTCAAGTTATTAACATTTATTTAACGCTAGCGATTACATCGACACAAGTGTAATTAAATCGCTATTAATGTTAACGTGACACAACATTAAAAGTCAGGCATCGACATGGTTCCTAAAGAATAAATCAAAGGTCCTTGTCCATTTCTGTTCCGGACATGTGACAAGTTTTATCCAACCAGAGACCGGAGTAAAGTGACGACTTCCGGTTTCAATACAGATCCTTTAGGAAATACGTTATCTCTGCCGACAGCAACCAAATCAGCTTCTGAGCTGTATCTTCTGACAACGGGATTGACAAACATGCACATTATATTACATTTATATGACAACATTGGCTTTTTCTTTAGATGGCAGGAATAATAAAATGAATCTCTGTGTAAATAAGCTATCATAGGTAGGTCGTCATACTGTTTAGTTAGCTATGCTAGTAACTTGGCGTTTGCTAATAGCTAACGTTACCCATACTAGCTAGTCTAGCTACTTGCTTTCAATCTCGACAACAGCACAAAATAAGCTAAAGTTGTTAGCTAGCTCACTATGAAACATTTGAGTTAAAATTCAATCGTCAAAAAGTGGATTAAATCACACAGCATGGATTGCTACTTACAGGTAGGGTTGGGGTTGTGATGCCAATGAAGTTACAACTGCCCCACTCTTCAGTATCAAACGCTGAGCAATGCCTGCTCGATATTGTCCCAGGTTTGAGAAACTGTCCAGAGTGAAATGTGCAGAGCACACTAAACACTTTGAATGAATGTTCTTTGAGATCCTGTTAAACATGATAAACATGCCCGTTGACAGCTCAGTCCTGAAAAGCGGTGACATCCTCTTCACAGCCTGGGACAGTACATTTCTGCACATGGTCTGCCATTGTCGTTGTTGTTGCTTAGGTGCCCTGTTCACAATACCTTTAGAGCTGCTGAAGCTGTGCTGATCCATATTAGATTAGATTAGATTCAACTTCATTGTCATTGCACAGAGCAGAAGTAGGCTACTGAGACAACGAAATGCAGTTTAGCATCTAACCAGAAGTGCAAACAAAAGCAGTAAAAGTGCAGAGTATGTGCATATGTAAAGTGGTAATATGTAAATAAATAAGATATGGTATGAAATAAGATATGGAGTATGAACAGTGTTGGTAGAAGACTAGCAGCAATAGAAGAAGTTAGTGCAGATAAGTATATGTAAAGTGCAGGTGTAAGTAGCTACAAGTGATGGTAGTAAATTAAATGAAGAGAAAAATGTGATGAAAATGGTAGTAATGTTATATACAGAGTAAGTTAAGTATGGTATGATATACTGTAAGTACAATGAATAGCCTACACTATGGACAAGATATGTATATAAATAGATATAAATATGAATACACTATAAGAGATAATACAGTAGTAAAAAAATGTTCAGTGCAAATTAGAAAGTGGGTGGGAGTATGTGCAGATTGGGAGCATACATATTAATGAAAAACCACAGTCAGGGTGGGGGTTTGTTGGAATTGGCCCGTTTTACCACCCTCTTTGGCATATATAGGATTTGAATGTGAAAGATGACACAACAGTGTTTGAGATTCATGGTATGTCAGTTCCATATACCAAACTCTCCTTATTTAACTATGCTAAGGTACATTCAGTTTCCCATTCTATGACACCTTTAAAAAAAAAAAACATGATATCCTCAACATGCATATGTAAATTAGGTCTTTGTTTCTAATTAAAATGTTACATAATTATCTGTTGCGTAATTATTAAGATACCAGAAATGAGTTTGGGCTAGAAACAGAAGTCAGAAGAAACAGAAGTGATATCCTCATATAGCTGAAACTGTAGTTGGTACCCTACAATGCTTCTACTTTGAGGAATGAGGGATGGGGGGGGGGGGGGGGGGGGGGCATTAAGCATGTTTGAAATGAGGACTAGGTGTTGTAGACTAGTTTTTTTTAAAGGCCAGTAGAATGCCACACAGTCAGGAGGTTGGAGCAAACTGGATCAGTGTGAGATAGATAAAGATAGATTTTCAGTGTGTCACCCAGGAACTTAGAATAGCTCAGCCCTAGTACCCTACCCGCTTTGTGTGTGAGCCTTTGGTTTTCTGCCTTGATTTAACATCAGATGTGAGTTAAAACACTTCTGAGTTCCAGAGTTGTGAGCAGGTTGTTTTTTTGTCATTTCTATGTTACCAAGGAGAGATGCCGGAATCGTATGAGGGATTGCTTTAAATAAATGTAGTATTCCCATGGTAGTGCAACAGCTATTTTCTCATTTTCACCCATATGTGAACCTCATGAAGGCGTGTCAGCCAATTCTGTTATCAATTGTGTAGAAGTGACGACAATGCAATGTAGTCATGCATCCTCAATAGAGGTTATTTAAAAAATGTGCAGGTATGTTGAATGTTTAATGTAATACAATAGAAATACTGAAAACTGAATGTTTTTTCACTATTTTGTTAAAGATACGAATGAGTTGCTACTATTGCTTAGCTGTAGGTGGGACGTAGCATTTGGTTTACATAAATGTGTTCAGTTTGGTATCTTGTAGGTGGACACTAGAAGAACAGTTTAATGACATTACATAAAAGAATGAACATTATTCTCTGTATATTGTTTTTTCTTTTCATTTTTCAGAAGAAAGGTTTATGATGAGAAAAGATGGTAAACCTGCTTCTGAGAACACCTAACATAAAGGAAAAAGCCTGGCCAGCTCTCATAGGCTTGCCCAAGGCACTATGACTGAATCCAGGTAAATGTGAAGCTTCCCTTGACACATGCTGTGAGTGCATAGGTATATTGTCTATTTGGTCCTGATAGGGCATAGGACATATGTAAATTACAATAATTACTGGACACAGGTATGTAACAATACTATTGGGTTTATGAATGCCAGAGCATTCTGGTTTTAATTGTAACAATTATCGTTATTCACCTGGGTAAGCAGGGATTCAATAACTGTGGAAATCATAGATAAGCTTGACAGTGAAAAGATAAGGCGCTTATGCAAGCTACTGCCTATCCAACAGTCAATTATTTAAGATCAAACAGGAAAGCATGCTGTGAGAGCAAACTGTGCAACATCACACCAATTTATGTTAAACTACCCGCCGTCAACGCAATGCTAATATTATTACACAAAGCAGCTCAGCTCACAGGGATTTACAATCTTTACTAACTTAATCAGCAGAAAGTAGTCCTTAGTCCTAATTCCTTCGTCATTAAGAACTCTGATGTGGTGAGCAAGAACTGATAGCAGCTCATTAAAACATAAGCGTTAGCTGGTTTGCACAGGATGTAAAGTAGCCACCCAGTTTGACTCACTTTTCCATTCAGGCCGAGGTCCAAGTCGTTGGCCGACACCTGCAGCACCAGGGTCCCGATCTCTGCCCCTTCCGTCACAGAGGCCTCGTAGATGGACGAGGTGAAGAAGGGCACGTTGTCGTTGACATCTGTCAGGCAGGAAGTGGGAACACGCAACAGTGATTTTTCATCGTTTGCCTCACTCGTTTTTTTCCCCCCACTGCCTGTCGTCAGCAGGGATTTTAATAAGGTTCTAAGGCCAGTCTCCTCTACTGAATTACAAAAGCTTTTCAGCTGTCACAGCTCTATACACCACTGGGTATCCTTGGCTAAACATTTGTTGACAGTGATGAATAGGAACCTTCCAATGCAGCCACAAGAGACTCGGAGGGACTTCAAAGGCCCCTTATTGACTGAGGAGCTTTTTTTTAATTTTTTTTTTTTAATAAAGCTTTTGGTAGAATCCTTTTCATTCCTCTTTAAGAGTGGGAATGGAAATTATCCCCTGCAAAAGGTTACATACGCTGTCCTTCAATCATTCACCACATGCTCAGCACAACCTTTTCTTTTTAAATGCAAATGCCTGTGAACACGTGACGTGTCACCTCAAATGTGCATGCATTATCAATGTAACACTTTGTCGATGCAACTCATCGAGTGACAAAGTGGGGCGCGAACTTAGAGTGATTCTCCTGGGAATGGAACATCCGAGGTGGTACATCCAACGACAGGTCATTTCAGATCAAACCCCTAATGGGTTGAGTGACTCTAATCTTCATCTATGAATTAAACAGAAAGCCCAAAGCCATTTCAACCCCTTTTTTCAAGCGGCCGACCACATCCACCCCTCACTCCCAGGTCCGTGCACCCTGCAGTGGGCGTCGCGGCAGCCCAGATTAAGAAGAGTATATGTGAGGTCAATGAGTGAAGAGCAGACAGATTAATTATTCCAATTCCAATGCTTTTGAAGAACCATCAGGAGTTAGTTTAAAAGCATCTGGGAGAGAGATGCACTTCAAGAGTTGGAAAAGTGGAGAACGAACTGACTAATTAACAATGGTATTTCATGACATATAGAGGCACATTACTCCTCTGGGTGATATGGTGTTATTAAGTAGGCCAAAGTTTTCTTGGGGGAAGGAAAGAAGGAAAGAATATGGCCGTTACCTGTGACATTGACGTAGACTGTGGTGAAGGCAGCGAGGGGCACGGCGGCGACATTCTGAGCACGCAGACGCAGGATGAAGTGGCGAGTGGCCTCGTAGTCCAGAGGCTCAGCGACCAGGATGGAGGCCGAGCCGTCCTCACGGTTGGGCGTCAGGTAGAAGCGCACGGGCATGTTGGTCTCCGGCACCATCCCATCTTCCAGGTTATAAGTCACCCTGGGATCGCCCAGCAGGGAGGTGGCTTTGACTGTCTGCAGTTTTCAGACAAGGAGAGGAGACCGTCTAAATACAGACTGGAGCAGCCTGAAGCACAAGCAATCTAAATGCATATTTGCGAGCAGAACCGCAGACTAAATGTGGTACAAATTACCAGCAGTGGAATACAATAATTGTTATGGAAGCGCTCGTAACAACATTTCAAATTAAATAAATTGAATTGCGTACTTGGTTCAAAATAAATACAGCTCTTTGGCTTTGTGTGGTCAAACATGCATATTCATTATAGGTCATTGCGTGTGCAAACACATTGGCAGCAAGGCAGGCAGTTAGACAGGAAGTAAACCTCCCTCCTAATCATCCATCCTCGCTTCAAAAACAAGCAAAGCAAACATCTCCTTGCCCTATCAATTAAAAATGGAGACGAGCTCCATTACATCCCCAAGCTTACAAGAAAATAAACATTTTTACAGCAGATCCATGGAAGTCACTCCATCTGTGCATCCATGAAATCTTCCTCCATCCTTCTACCAGGCTTCTCTCCCTCCTTAAATAAAATATTCGTCTGCATTTTTAATAGCCTTAATAGCCCATAAAGGATCCACAGATACTCTGGCAAATTAATTTCCGATGCCTTCAATCCTAAAGCAGAGTAGTTTAAAAAGAAAGATGTGGGGAGTGGGGGGGGGGATGCAGAGTAAATGGACATTAATAAACCAGGGCCAGTGATTGGCCAACCCTCTACCCTGGTGGATGAAGCTAGACACCCAGCTAGATGGGGAGAAGTGGGCTGGGATGAGAGGTCTGGTGGGAACGGGCTGTCTGAACAGAGAGGGGCTATCCCAGGACACGAGGAAGAGACGTGGAGGGTTAGACTAAAAGGGAGTTCTCAGAATGCCCAGGCCACCTTCCTGCAACTTAACTGTGAAAGCCTAGACATCTGCATGCACATGATCACAATCACATGCATACATCATCTCCCAGGCCAAGTCTGAAACAGAGACATTCAGCACAGAAGAGCAAAACAAAGCTGTTTCACACTACAGTTCCCATAAAGGGTTAACCCACGGTAGACTCGTGGTGATCTATGTGGAGGTCTTGGGGAATAGGACATCCAGAGCTGTGTAATGTATCCAGCACCTCATGGACAAAATGACAGGGTAAACACATTGGACAAGCATCCCGCCATGAAATGTCAGCATGTTTTTAAATTGCTATTTTTATTCACAATCACACGTGGCCTTATGGAGTGCTTGGACCACACAAATAATGGGTATAGAGACGGCGCTGGGGCTCCGTGCGTGTTTGTAATGGCCAAGTAATCCACAGTAAGAACCGGAAGGTTGTCAGTTCAAACTCCAGACGGGATTTGTTCAAGGCACTTAACCGAAATTGCTTTTGCTAAATGTCCTCCCATAAAATCGGGCCATATGCAATTCGCTCTGAACAAGATCATGAGCTAAATATTACTCCAAGTATGTGGCCTCTGGCAGCAATAAGGCTGTGCTGTAAAGGAACCTGTCCTGTAATTAAAAAAAGAAGTAGTTACTCAGACAGCTGATGTGTTGGCCGGGCGGAGTACGTACCACTACAGGTGTGTCCCTCACGGTGTTCTCCGGTATGACCACCTCGTAACTGTCCCTCTCCCACTGGGGTGGCTGGTTCTTCACGTTGGTGATGGTGACCGCCAGCTCCACTGAGCTGCTTCGGTTTCCCCCATCCGTGGCGAAAATCTGCCTGCTGATGTAGGATCTCTGGAACGAGAAGAAAATGTCATCAGGTTTTTCTTTTTCCCTTCAGCACTTTGTGTGTGTTTGTGGATGTGTGTGTGTTTGTGGATGTGTGTGTGTGTGTGTTTGTGCGTGTAATACATTTTTCCTCTTTGGCACCTTACAAGCACTAATGTCATAGTGACACACCGTCTGCTGGTTTAAACGGTTTGCAGCAGAACTGTACACAAGGGCTTAGGTCCAACCCAGACACCAGCGCCTGGCTGCCTCACGGCCTCTCCAATTACTCTAAGGCACAACTGTCCCGCCCATTCTGGGCTCCTTGTCGCCATGGCAACAGCCTCACTGGGTCTGCGTGGTAAACATGTCTTTGGATAATCGTCATGCAGATTGTACATATTGCCCAAATTTGGCACCCACATGACAATATTCAACAGTCAGACACACAAAGTACAGCCAACAGCATCCCACGCTGTTACACACAGCGCAGCCAGGAGGCAAACTTACATGCTAGACATGTGTATTTAAAATAAATGGAAAAGAACGGCACTTAGCCGGTACCGTGACCATTAGGTAACCGAGTACATGTGGGAGTCACAGTTGTAGGTGTAGGAAGGCACCCTGTGTGCTATGACTCACACGTGACAATATATGTTTTCTCAGTGTGGTCCTGACTGACAGTGGGACATGTGTGGGTCCCCGATCATGCTGGTCTAATGATGAGTCAGTTCTGACCCAGATGGAACTGTGCACGAATGGAATGGAAGATGGAACTGAATGAAAATGCTCTTTTTACTGCCTCAGCTGCTTTGTCAAGTGTCCCTCTCCTGTCCCACTCCTCTTGTTCCTTTTTTTTTTTTTTCTAAGAGAAGGATGTTGACGTGTCCTGCGCTGTGGTTCTGGTGAGGTACCGACCTGGGAGATGGGCTGTTTGACGTAGACCCAGCCAGTGACCAGGTTCACCTGCAGGTACTCGGGCTGCTCTTTGGACATGGAGTAGGTGATGGCGGCGTTGGAGCCGGAGTCATCGTCGTGGGCAGCCACACGCAGGAAACTGGTGCCAATCATGGTGTCCTCTCGCAGGAAGTCTATGGAGTGAGTGTACATGCAACAAGGTCAACGCGGCACACTAATATTGGGGAGCCACAATGTTTATTAGCAGGTATATGTGTGTGTGTGTGTAAGTGCAGTGGCATGTGTGGGCTGTGTCTGTGTGTCTGTGTATATTTTTGTGTTTTTTCATGAACTCACATTCATATCGGAGGTTCTCAAACTTGGGGCTGTTATCGTTCTCATCAAGGATGAGGATGTTGAGCTGGCAGATTCCAATAAGGGGGTTTGCAGCCTGGTCGGTGGCCGTCACCGTCACGGCATATTCTCTCTGTTGCTCCCGGTCGAACTTCCTCGCCGTGACGATCACACCTGAGATCAAATCATTTCCCAGGTTATCGATCAGCGCTCTGGTCTCTGGCACAAAACAAAGCCGCCACCGCCGCCGGTGCACCGCAGTCCGCCGTGCGGCTGTGATCTGTGATTCTGATGCATCAGTCAGAGCTCTGTGGCACATGCCTCCAACCGGGCCTTTCACCGCTGCGATGACGATGTTTTTTCATACATATATATTATCATTTCAAAAAAAGAAATTGAAGTTATATGTAGGGAAGTTATAACAATGTACCACCTGAGTCTATGACCAACCACCCTTTCCTTTGTTCCTCTCTTTTATGTTTTTTTCCCCTCAATTCTTTAAAAGCTCGCTGATTGATGGTAAGTGAATACTAATATTTTGCTAAGTGATTCATTTTCAAGAGGACGGAAGAACACCTCTTAAACGCTGTCCCTTTCTTTTATTGTATGATGATTGCCGACACATTTCTGAAAGGGTGTGATTAAAGTGAATTAGATTGAGCTTTGAAAATTAGCAGATCTCTTCAAAGCATGAACTTCACCACGTGAAAAAACAGAGGAAAAGTGGGAAGAGAAGGTGGCAAGATCAGTAGGGAGAGAGAGACAGACAGACAGACAGAGAGCAAGACACACACACACACACACAGCGAGAGAGAGAGAGCCAGCACTGGAGTTGTCCTCTGGAAATGAAAGTGAATCTTATTCCAACAGAAAAAAAAGAGAGAGAGAGCGAGAGAGAGAAAGAGAATGGGAGGAAAACAACTTCAGACAGATTACCCCAGCCACACAGTGGAAGGGTAATGGATAGCCTAATCACGGTTATCATCTAACCCTAGATAAGCTACTCCATCCATTCCTGAGATTTCTGGTGCATCTCACAAATGGACACAAGACCCCATGGTAATACATAGAGAAGCCCATGTTTGAATTTTATAATGAACAGCATTGCAGTGGTAGCCATCTTCATTTCTGCAGTCCTGGCATATAGGTATTCTTTTTTTTTCAGGGCCACCTTCCAATAAAGCACTAATTAATGTGTAGAAATCCAAGTGAGAGTTCTACCATATTTATAGCCCACCAACACTAAGTACATGAAGAGCTGGCAACAGAGAGCAACCATGGCCTCACAGGAGTTCCTTTGCTGAACAGCAAGACAATATTATGCACTCCCTCGCGAGGCACTCTGCCATATTAGAGTCGTCACAACTACACCAACTATGTCTTACTCTACCACATCACCAAAACGGAATGAATATCTACATATCAGACTGTCCACATTGCTAAATGAGTAGTCTGCCTGATGCTGCCGGTGACAGACCACAGTAGCTGCTTGAAGAGGTATGGCTATTTGTTTGCAGCGCGTCCGTGCTGATGGAGTACCTGTGTCTGGGTCGATATTGAAAGCGGGGATGGTGCTGTCCCTGTGCATGAAGCCATACGTCACTTTCCCATTGGCTCCCTCATCTGCGTCCACTGCGTGCACCTGGACGACAAATGTCCCCGCGGGCTGGTTCTCCAGAACGGAAGTCCGCTCCTTATACTGCTGACACTGTGGACGGAGCGAGAGGCAGAGTAGATGGGAGAGAAGAGGAAAGATAGCATAGAAGGAAAGTGAGGGGGAGAGAGGGAGGCAGAGAGGAAAGCTGATTAGACTGCACACCAAGAAGGAACTGAGAGCCGTTATTGTCTGAAGTAATGTGGTCCATTTTAAAAAGTAGTAGGGGAGAGCTGTGGAAGACATGAGGATTAGAATAGACAATATAAGAAACGTTTGAGAGGGAGAGGGAGGGGGAAGAGTGGAGAGGATGAGTGTGTGGTGGGCCGGTGGAGAAGGAGGGAGGGTGCATGTGTGAGAGCGCAAAGGGAGGGATACAGAAGCAGAGGAAAAAATCTATGTAATCCTGCTATATTTTGCACATCTGTTTTTTATAATTGAAGAGGCCTTGAATCGATTCCACCCAAGTGGATGAGGAGCGAAGAAGCAAGAAAAGCTGAGAGATAACTGGGCCATCCTCTGGTACCCATATATAAACTACCTTCATCCTCATCTTCATCTATAGGAGTGTGTGTGTTTGTGTGTGTGTGAGAGAGAGAGACAAAAAAGGCTGAGGAAAGGGGAAAAATGGGATTAAAATACATGAATTAAAAACCTCCCCAACTCCCCAGGTCATGCAGCTTTTAAGAGGATCTCAGAAGACATTGAGACAATTGCAAAAAATAAAACAGGAAAACTAAATTCCCAATGCATGGTTACTTCTGACATCTAATTAAGGACAAGAGGCTTCTTTTCCGCCATCCCTATTCGTCCTCCAGCTACCACCCCCCCCCCCCCCCCCCCCCCCCCCTCCCTCAGCCATCAGACAGACCCTACTAAACCCATGCAGCCAATTCCGAGGTCAGACACTCATCCTGCAAGCTAATGCCCCAAGAGGACGCTGGGAGATGAAAGACACCTTTGGCAGATCCAAAAATCCCCAGCACTCCCCCACCCATACCAATACAAGTACACAAGTAAACACACACACACACACACACACACACACACACACACAAAAAGGCACTGCTGCCTGCCCCTTGCTCGGAACTTTCCGGACCCTGGCTCTAGCACACACAGGGCTGGGGCTCGGGAGACAACTCTCCTCTTAGGAAGGAGCGAGTCACTGATGTTCACAAATCCACAGAAACGGTCTGACTCTCAGCCAAACACACAAAACCTGAGGGGATGAGGAAGTGGAGAGGGGGAGGAGAGGAGGGCGAAAACTTCACATGAAAGCCTCCCGCTCTCTGCCTGCTGGGCTCCCAACTACTCCCTTACTGAGCAGGGAGAGAGGCACAGCGATGCACAGAGAGACACATGCCAAGATACAGGTCACGAGAGATGCATTGAAAAGGGCACACCCAAACAACAATGTAGAGAAGATACTCCATGGGTAGTTGGTGTACCAGAGCTGCAGGTGTCGTCTTCACTCGAAACTTAAGTAAACAACTTCAGATAGCCCCAGTTCCAGGAAGCTGAAGAGGAGCTGAAAAAAAAGCCAGCCACCTCCTTTTGAAAGAGTCTGACCTTGCGTAAAATGAGGCTAAATCGCATTTACCTCCAAGCCACACAGTTGAGATGCGGCTCTATAGACAAAAGGAGTGGGGGTGAGATCTGCCAAGAGGCAAGCTCCGTGGCACACAAACCCCCCAGAGGTGAAGACAAAAGGGGGGGAGAGAGAAGAGCCTGCCAAGCTCCAGACTTCCCAAATATCTCTGGGGTTAAGCTCATCTCATTTTAAATTGAGACATCGGCAGAACGCAGGTAGGCCCATGATGATTCGGCAGATATTTCAAACGCTTAATTAAAAAAACCCTTAGATGATCTAGAAATAGAGCAGCCGGGCTGGCTAATAACTCCTCTAGAGGATAGAGGGAGAGCAGGAGGGGGGGGGGGGGGGAGGTGAAGAAGGGAGGCAAAAAGTAAGCGAGAGAGAAAGATGAAGAGAAGATAGGGGAGAGGTAAACAGGCCGAGAGCATATTTGTAGATGGGGAGGGGGTGATGGGTTGAGATGGAAAAGTAGACATGCTTAATGAATCTCTAGATATGTGAACACAGGGATTCTTAACCCAAAAATGCTCATATGAAACGAAAAGAAAGGAAGAATACAGAAAGAAAGACTGAAATATTGGCAGAGAGACAGAAAAGATGCAAAGGAAAACACGACCCAATTCATCATCACGGACCAGCATGGGGCAGACACGAGGTGAGGAGGGCACACCTGCTCGAAGACAGGCTTGTTGTTGTTAACATCGTCGACACCAACGATGACCTGCGCCGTGGTGGACAAGGGCTGTGGACCTCCGGAGGCGTTGTCATCCGTTGCCGTGACGTTCAGCACATATTCCACTCCCTGCAGTCTCGGCGGCGGGTTGGAGCGGAGGCGGATCAAACCTGCGTAGACCAATAAGAAGTCTTTATTCCAGTGGTGCGTTAAACACTTCGGCTGCATCTATTCATCTAGCAGGGCAATCTGAAGGTCTATCGCGGTTTCAGCCCATGTAGGTGTACAGTACAACAGCTTTGTTTTCTGAGCAAAAGACAGAGAACATTCGGACACCTATTCACAAGTCATTTCTGAAGCAGTGCACAGAATTAGATGGTTTATAGTACTTAAAAAGAGAGGTAGATATGAATATATGCATTTTTCTATGGTTAGACGCCTTTGCCCACAGCTTCATGGCCTTGGAACAAGCTGCCCTGCTGAAGGCTCGTGAGGGGATGAATGTAAAGGCCTGTGAATGTCACAAAGCCACTGATGGCAAGAACAGTACCATTATGAGAATCTGCAGCACAGCTGTGGACATGAGCATAGATGTTTGCCTTGTGATTAACCGGACGATTTTTCACAATACACAAACCACTGACGATGCTGCCTAGAGATCGAGTGCTGTGTGTAGGCAGAGCCTTATTGGGAATGTATCTTTTCATTCTGCTGCTTTTTCCTTCCAAACGTTCGAGCTCACATGCTTGTTCTTCCATTCTTTTTTCATTTCTTTCTGTTTCTATGTGCATCCTGTCGCTGCTGTACCTGTGAACTCATTCCCATCGCCCCTGTGTCCCCACAGTCTGACTGACTGACTGACTGACTGACTGACTGAGTGGGCTCCTCATTCAAAGTGCTTGTCTGTCGTGCTAATGGCTCAAAGGCTAGCCCCCCTCCTGTCCCCTCAGCGCCACGGCAACACATGGTGACAGTGCTCCATCTGTGGCCCCGGGCTCTCCCCCCTAATGATCATGACCCTCTCCTCTCCCGGGGGTCTGTGAGAGTGAATGAGTATGTATGTTTGTGTTGTATTTGTGTGTGTGTGAGTGAGTGAGTGAGTGTGTGTGTGTGTGTGTGTATGCATACTCTCTAAAGGAGAGTGTGGGCGGCCAATTTCTATCCCTCACATACACTCCCCGTCTTGGTGACATTTCCATTTCCATTTGAAGCGAGTGTGAGTAAGTATGTGACTATACAGGTGTGGGCGTGTATGTGTGCGTTTCACAGCAGTGTGTGCGTGTGCGTGTGAGTGTGTGTGTGTGTGAGTGAGTGGGTGTGGACGACTGGGCAGCAGAACTGCTTAACAAGCCGCTTCTCATTTGCAGAGACAGAGGTAGCCAGGAGGCAGGGGGTGAGCCAGCCGACACCGGGAGGGGGGCTTGGATGGGGCAGAGGGATGCATTTCCCCCACCCCCCCTGGGCAGCTATGCTCTGTCTGCCCAATCACTGGGGGCCAACATGAAAGAGCCCTCCAGGAGCAGAGGTGCCCACACACACACACACACACACACACACACACACACACACACACACACACACAGAGGCAGAGGTGTCCAGTCCCTCTGAACTGAGCCGTACCCACACTGCTTGGGGGTATGAAGGTATGTGGATGGCAGGGAGAACATGAGATCGATTCCAATTCCAATCTGTTCCAGAACCTTCCCATCTGCTGGTGTCAGGGGATGGAGAGGACAGAGAGGACCAGAGGGTGGGGGAAGAGAGGGCTGCAGGGAGGGGGTGATATCGCAGGAGGATGGGGTGACTGTGAGAACGCACTGGGAGGGAGGGAGGGAGGGACAGAGGGAGGGAGGGAGGGAGGGAAGGAGGGAGGGAGGGGGCTGAGATTGAGGATAGCTTCAGCACAGAAGGGTTTCATCACACACAAACACAACACTGGTGCTACATTCACACAGATGAGGTGTCATTCAATGTGTTCAATCCAGCTGCACAAGACTGTCATATATCTATGAGTGCCCACACACACGCACACGAACACACACACACACATATACAAACTAACATATACAGAACAATCAGGGAATAAAAGATGCTCTAATCCAATTCCTTGCAGCAGACTGCTAAAAGACAGACTCATTCACAGGAAAATGGTGACGGTTAGTTAGTAGAATGGAATCTCCTTTCCGCATATCCTTTCCTGCCCAACAGTTTGGTGTATGATGTCGTTCTTTATTTGGGCCTCTCTCACAGTGGAGGACCAGCTGCTTCCATCTCCAGTCCTATAGACTAGTCCCTAGACTTGGACTCAGTTTCCATCTCCAGTCCTATACTCCCTAGACTTGGGCTCAGTTTCTGGAGCATCTCCAGTCCTATACTCCCTAGACTTGGACTCAGTTTCTGGAGCATCTCCAGTCCTATACTCCCTAGACTTGGACTCAGTTTCTGGAGCATCTCCAGTCCTATACTCCCTAGACTTGGACTCAGTTTCTGGAGCATCTCCAGTCCTATACTCCCTAGACTTGGACTCAGTTTCTGGAGCATCTCCAGTCCTATACTCCCTAGACTTGGACTCAGTTTCCATCTCCAGTCCTATACTCCCTAGACTTGGACTCAGTTTCTGGAGCATCTCCAGTCCTATACTCCCTAGACTTGGACTCAGTTTCTGGAGGTGGTGTGGTGTTGTTGTTGTTGTCGTTGTTGTTGTTGTCGTTGTTGTTGTTGTTGTTGTTGTATTGGTTTCAACTGATCCATAAAACATTTCATAGTCATGGCTCTTATTTTCTTAAGTCAACTTAGCACAGAGCCCATATGGAAAAAATTTATATACAGTATGTTCATTTTGATATAGTGTATACCAGGGGTTTTCAACTGGTTTTGTCCCAGGGACCACCATTCTGACCAGAAAGTAATCCGCGGCCCACTGATGTGCCAGTGATTCCCAAAACATTTTACAGTCCCGTACCCTTCTTTTTCACGTTTGTAGCCGCCGCCACGCCCCCTCCCCCCGCACACATATTCTGCCTATAATACTTTTCTTCACTGAATATGGGTGTACATCAGTATTTTGGGCAATGCGATTTGGCTATGCAGACATAAATATGTCGGCGGGCCCAGGTATATTTAAAACCCCTGGTTGAAAACCCCTGGTGTATACGATAACGGTGTGTTAACGCACATAATTCTGGCCCCTTTTACTGTATATACAGTAACATAGAAAAATATTTGTATAAATCACCTACCTTGCGTGTTGAAGAGCATTATGCCCTTTTAGTATGAAATGCATACACAAGCTCTTTACCAGAGATTGATCATGCAGGTATTGTACTGTATATGACAAGTGTGATTCTTATATGCCTTTACAGACCTTTTCCATATGGGAGTATCCTTGTATGCCTCATAGTATGTGAAAAAGGACCTGGTGGACAAAACAGTTACGGAACAAGACTGGATTTCATGCTGTGGTTTAATGACACTTATGGTGACCGACAACACTGATAACACTGCCCTTTCAGCTGGATATGGTGCTCCTATATCTGAGGCAGGCTTTAGAGCCATGCAAAAGAGTGGCGATAACCAATACTTAGTAAACCTGAACCTCTATTGTCAGCCACTCTCATTTGTGTAGTCAGTCATTGGAACCGTCGGCCTTGGTGTCGGTGCCATGGAGTTGGATTTTTAATCGAGGTGTGTGCACAGGCACACAAACAAGCACCCCCGCCCACACACTCACACACACACACACACACACACACACACACACACACACACACACACACACACACACACACACTCTCTCTCTCTCTCTCTCTCTCTCTCTCTCTCTCTCTCTCTAGATAATCACAAATAAAAGAGAAAAACAATCCTTCTGTAAACCTTAATATGAACTATACCAAAATATTAGTTTGTGTATCCTCCCAAATATATAACGAAAGCAATAGCTTTAATTTTCACCTTTCCTGGGATTTATTTGTTTGGATAAAAAAAAAAAGAAAAAGATTGCCTTATAATTCAGAATGCATCAAAATGTAATCTTTTCAACATCAGTCTGTTGTTATTTCCTTGGCAAGAGATAACTGAACAAGTACAACACAACAGTATGATTATTCAGATAATCAAATGTACAAACAAATTTGTATCTTGGATTTTTGACAGGATTAGACAGATTATGAATCTGTTTATATAGTACATTCTAGTTTAGATTGTGTGTGTGTGTGGGGGGGGGTTGTTCTGATGTTGAGATGCTTGTGAAATATGCGTGTGGATGTGTTTGAAGATGTGTATGTGTGTGTGTGGATTCTGAGGTTGAGATGCCTGTACAATATCGGTGTGGATGTGTGAGATGTGTGTTTGAATGTGTGTGTGTGTGTGTGTGTGTGTGTGTGTGTGTGTGTGTGTGTGTGTGTGTTCCTGCATGTACGCGTGTGCGTGTGTGTACACACGGGTGCACCAGGACGGCGGGTCACCCTGAGGAGCGTGGCACGCGTAAGGCGTAAGGCCAGCACATATCAAAGCACATCAAAGATGGAGGGGAAGTTTCTCCGGGCACCCAATGAGCAGCCGTCGCTTCACATGAGGGCCACTGGGCCTCTCCCTGCGCCAGCTCACATCAGCATCTACCCCCCCCCCCCAAAAAAACACCACTAGATTGAGAGAGAGGGAGAGAGCGATGGAGGGAAACTGTATTAGCCCAGGGAAGGAGGGAGTGGGGGTAGCGTGGGGGCAGCGGAACCCAGGCAGTGTTATATAAAACCCACAAACAGCAACCATGCAGAAACCCATCACCTCCGCTCAAAACAAGACAAGGGCTGGCACGCCCCGCCGTAGACGCAGACATGTGAGCGTGTCGTCGGGAAGCGCATATCAGACAATGCAAATACCGAACGCGTGTTGTCGGAGAAATCTCTGTCCAAACAACGCCTGTCCCATTTATTCCCCCGCCGCCTTGCCGGGGGAAACATCCCACATTAAAGATAATGGAAACTCTTCTCCTTGAAGTAGTCGCAGGCGAAGAACAAGAGAGTGTCGTAATAATAATAAAAAAAAAAAACAGAAAAAGGTGATTGGAGCGATGACAGGCGGAGCGGAGCGGCGTGGAGATGATGTAGCTGATTATCGGCGCAAACATTTCCTCGCCGCCGCTGTAAATACGTCCCTCATGCGACGGCTGCCGGAGGGCTATTTATGTGTTTAATACAAAAAGGGGGTGATCATCTTATTGACTATGCCATTTGAATTCTTAAAACAGCATTAAATCAGACGAGGCGCTTCCCCCCATGTATGTGTGTGTGTGTGTGAGTTACCGTCAAATTAAATGCTGGCCTAGTGATGGTCCCCTCCGCTCTCTAAAGGGAGAGATCAGGCGGCGGAGAAGAGAAAAAAAACACTAATGAATGATTGAGTGACTTTCAGGTGAGTGGGAAAGATCTGAGAATTCATGGATAGTGGGGGTAATAAAGACAGCCTTTGATCTTGGAGAGGGAAAACAGATGAGAAAGCCAGGGACAGAGAGATAAGAGGAGAAAGGGAAAAAGAGCGAGAAAAACAGGAGAAAATAAAGGGAAAAGAATAGAACTCTTTCTTGGAAATTCAGACAGTTGTGAGGTGTGTGAGTGCGTGCGCCATGGGAAGCTGAAATGAAACAGCAGCCATCTTTCACCATTTCCAGAAGCATAAGTCAGTCTCGGAAAACATGGTTTCACGGGGAGGATATCATATCATATCATCAATATCATTGCTAGACATGTTTGACAAGGCAACACATCAGTCTGGCGAGGGAGGGAGGCATCTGAAATATAGATACTTCAGAACTTTCAGTGTCTGCACTTTTGGCTGTCAAAACTATTTCAAGACCCACTGCCATATTTACGATGAAGACCTTGAAAGTATATAGCCAATGAACTCTTCACCAAGTCCTCTACATATGGTCAACGTGGCCTGCCAGACATCAGGTTATGTATAAATCTTTGCAAAGAAAGAATGAATGTAAAATGTAAAAGTAATATGTATAAGAGAGAGAGGTATCTTGTGTGAAAGAAG
>NC_045157.1:27825585-27838085 GCF_900700415.2 Clupea harengus
TAACATCAAAACAACTATTTACTCCCCAATTCACATCCACCCTTTATCTAAATTGAAATGTTCCTGTCGATGCCGCTGTGTTAGCCGACAGAAAGACAAACAGGGCCTTGGATTCTCCACAGCCCCATGCGCTCCATCATTCCCCCCCCCCCCACAGTCCAAGGGCGGAGAACATCAACCAGAGTCGAAAAAACATCAGCAAAACAGAGAAAAACACAGAATCGCACACACATACACACAAACACACAAACACACAAACACACAAACACACACAAATTATTGGCAGGCTGACAGATATGGACTTTTTAACGGAACAACTGCAAAATACATTCACAAAGATGCTGATGTTTTGGTTTTTTTCCTTGACATTTATTTTCCCCGTGATATGTATTGAACATGTATTGCGGGTTTCTCCAATTCCAAACTTCCGAGCGCTTCATCACCGCCTCACCTCACCCACTGACTCTGAGTGTACTTCACTCTCTGTCAGAACCTCACCCACTGTCTCTGAGAATACTTCACTGTCTATCCAAACCTCACCCACTGACTGAGTGTACTTCACTCTCTATCCGAACCTCACCCACTGTCTCTGAGTGTACTTCACTCTCTATCAGAACCTCACCCACTGTCTCTGAGAATACTTCACTGTCTATCCAAACCTCACCCACTGACTGAGTGTACTTCACTCTCTATCCGAACCGAACCTCACCTGGGTGCGACTTTAAATACCTCCGCCCAACCGCACAGCACGACTGGCAAACCTCTTATTAGCTTGACGTGTTTGACAGCTGCGTAAGTCACAGTTGCTAACTTCATGTGAATGCCGGAGTGGAAATCAGTGGCGGGCTTCGCCATGCAGCACAAATGTGACACAGATGCATCTGAGTCGTGTACACACAGTCATTTATTCCAACGGTACTTCCACGACAGAGACAGCGCCTCTTCTCGCTGCCCGCACAGACCGGCATTAGAGCGCGTTCTAACCATCTGAAGACACCCGCGGAGGAAGACAGGGAGAGACAGACGAGCCTCGTTCTCATGGCTTCAGCTTCCTTTAAACCCATTACAGATGGGACTTTGAAGCCTTTGGAGCTGTGGGAAAGGGAAGGGAAAGGCTGCCAATCAGTGATGGCGCTCTGAGATGCCGGTAAGCCAAGTCACTCTCAGTCACAGGGAAAGAAAGAGAGGGAGAGGGTGTGAGTGATGAAAGAGTGAGGGTGGGTGCAAGAAATGAGAGAAAATTAATGTTCGGGTGAAATTATGGGGTAAAACAAGTAGGTAAATGGAGAGAGGGAGAGAGACGGGCAGAGATAAGAATGAGAGAGACGGAGAGAGAAAGTGAGATGGAAGGAGAGATGGGATGAGAGATGAAAGCGAGAGATGGGATGAGAGCGCATCGGAAGGCAGCAATCATAAGGCCGGGAGGAGAGGCGGATGAGGGGATGGGAGTGGGAGACTGTAGGAGATGGAGAGTTGAACTCTTAAGGGCTGCTGGCGGCCCGGTGATTGATGGCTAACAGAGGCAGGCTGACAGGCGTTTCATGGCTTTGATTTATGTGGTGGCAGCGGTGGCAGGCGGGGAAGGCAGTGTTGGCCCCACTACGCCCTGTCGCTAACACCACACCGCACCATGCCACGCCACGCTCCACGTGCCACACGCTCGGTGCCTCACCACCGACACCAAAAGGCCTGGAATCTGTCAGCAGGCTAAGATGAGGGCTGATCTAGAGTCAGCTGCGACGCAGGCTGGGATCACAATCCTCAGACGCAGCTCGATCACTTACTAGTCTAAACACACACACACACTTTCAAAGATCTAATTTTCTGTGAATCCCTCCTGTCTGAAGAGTCATCACTGATTTCAGGGTGCAAATTCTTTCCTTCCAAAATTTGGCTTCCAAAAATCGCATCTGTTGTCATGGCAACAGGTGCAGGTGATGGAGCCCCTGAAGGGTGATTGACAGGCTTGAGAGAGCCCTGCCGTAACGCCATTTTGCGACGGGGGAGGGCCATGGCTGGAGAATAGGTGTGGCAATATGGCGTGGCATGCATGCGGTTATGCAGACTGGAGTCTTTGTGGATTCTCTCCCTGGCTCTCCCTACACACTCCCATTATCTACACCAACAATGTCATTCCCAGCGAATTCAGAATGAATCGCCTGTCATTTCCACAGATAGCCATTCCTTAATTCAGCCATTTGTTCCTGTCGCTGATATACCCTGACTTCGGGAGTAAGACAAGATGAGAAATTACATACGCATGCTGCTATGCACTGAGCCCCATTTGCTGTGACTGGAGAATCTCTTTATCTGTGGCTTCATGAATTCCGCTCTGATTGCTCTCCACCATCGAGTCCCGTATCCAGACAAACATTTCCTGTAATGATTCCCGCCGGGACGCTCCAGGCCTGAGGGACCGGCCTCATTGCGAGCAGCTCGATGCCAATCCCGCCGCCGCTGCTGCTTCCGAGAAAATGACAGTCCGCCAAACGAGACGAGGCAGACAACACAAACGCACATCACAAGTTACTCAATTACCGCTGCCGCACGCCAGAGCCTTCCATCCCGGCCACAACGTGTTGTTTCTGGAGAGAACAGGCCCCGTTTGGGCTTTCACAGGAAGGAGTTGGGACGCAGGCTGGCAGACGGGGAGATGGGTGGATGAGAGGATGGATGGATGGATGGATGGATGGAGAGGAGAGCTCCATCCTCCTCCTGCCCAGCAGCCCCTCCACCCACATCATCAGCCTCCCTGCATGCCCTCATGCAGAATGAATGAAGCAAATTGCCCTCCCCAGAGGAACGGCCTGGACATCGCCTACTCACACCGCCCCATCAGGCCAGCGCTGGGAGAACAAAGACACTTACGCACAAACAGAGACACACAGAGACACACACAAACAAACAAGCCCATTCCTTTCCACTCACACATACACACGCACACACAAACGCACACACACACTGACACACAGGCCCATACTCCCAATGCTCCAGTGCACACATGGAGTCTCCCTAGGACAGAGGAAGGCATAGCTAATAGAACCTGCCTCACTGATTTGCAGAGCTAGCTGCCAGAAAATCGGCCAATTAAAAGAGCCACGGGCCAGGCCAACATGGAGGGGAGGGGGGGGGGGTGAGCACAGCTCAGCTCAACTCCACACAACGCAGCAGAAAAAAACAGATCAGCACAGAACAGCAAAATGATGCTGCTGAAGAAGAAGAAAAAAAAAGCACATAGCAGATGCAGAGCTGAGGCGATGGGGTCCTGATCCGGAGTAGAAGGCAGAGGCCTGGCTGGCCCCGGAGCAGTGCAGTGCAGTGCAGCAGAGATGGGGTAAACACTCGGGACGCTTAAACCCCCTCCATAGCTCCCGGGCACGTACGCTTACTAGATTTATTTATTTTATTTTATTTTTGGGGGGGTGGGGATGGTGACACCGGACTCAGCAGAAACGCCGCCCCACTCCTCTCCGCACCCCACCCCACCCCACCCCACCCCATCATGCAGCTGCGCCTGCAAGGGACGTTGGGAATTGGCGGCCCCGTGGAACTGTGGGAGGGCAGCAGCAGCAGAGAATTGCAGGAGAGGCAACAGCTGCGTGTGTGTGAGTGTGCGAGTTTATGTGACTGAGTGTGAGTGTGAGTGTGTGTGTATGACTGAGTGTATGTGTGTGAGGCGAGCAAGCAGCGGCAGGAGCACCGGTTGAGGTGCGCCCGCCGATGATAAATGTTTGAACTCATTACAGCGCGCCTCGGAGCACGAGCGCTGACATGTTCTCCTCTGCGCTGGCGCGGCTCTGAGACGTGTTCGCGCTCAAGCGGCGCGACTCGAACAGGTGCTCACGCGAGCCGCTGTGTCGAAGGAGCGCATTTGTCTCATAAAATCTCCTGCAACAACAGTATCGTTTTTTTTCCCCTCATGAAAGACAACAGCTGTCGGTAATGCCTGCAATATCAACAATTAAATTCAGTTGTTTGATGACAGTATGAAGTTATGAGATATGAGATAACATCAACAAATCAAAATATATGTACTGTGAGTGTGCTACATGTGTCAATACAGTACTAAAAAAAATTGGGAAACCACTTTATATGTATTTTGTTAGTTGGATCTGTCTGTACTGTGCGGATGAGTGGCTAGTTCAGTGGTCATTTGCTTCAAATTTGCTTTATTCTAAACCAATAGACTTTTTGTTCAATTCCCTCCTTGCTCCTTTGTTACGGGTCACGGTCCTCTAGGCAGTCAAATTAATTTGTGCACTTTAAAAACTCTGGGTGTCTCAAAGACAGTGGCCTGATCCAAGCCATAAACAAATCCAGCCAATTAACACTTTGCTTCACGAACATGGAAGGGGGAGGCCTCATTTGATTGGCTGTTCAGCTCAAACATCACCAAACTTTCACCACAATCACAAA
Organism: Clupea harengus; assembly: GCF_900700415.2. NCBI lineage: Eukaryota > Metazoa > Chordata > Actinopteri > Clupeiformes > Clupeidae > Clupea > Clupea harengus. Next base: position 27,830,002 of record NC_045157.1, read on the forward strand.
CTCTGTGTGTGGACTGTGTGTGTGTGTGTGTGTGAACTCTGTGTGTGGACTGTGCGTGTGTGTGTGTGTGTGTGTGTATGTGTGTGTGTGTGTGTGGACTCCGTGTGTGTGTGTGTGTGTGTGTGTGTGTGTGTGGACTGTGTGTGTGTGTGAACTCTGTGTGTGTGTGTGGACTCTGTGTGTGTGTGTGTGTGTGTGTGTGTGTGTGTGTGTGTGTGTGTGTGTGTGTGTGTGTGTGTGCGGACTCTGTGTGTGTGTGTGTGTGTGTGTGTGGACTCCGTGTGTGTGTGTGTGTGTGTGTGTGTGTGTGTGGACTGTGTGTGTGTGTGAACTCTGTGTGTGTGTGTGGACTCTGTGTGTGTGTGTGTGTGTGTGTGTGTGTGTGTGTGTGTGTGTGCGGACTCTGTGTGTGTGTGTGTGTCTGTGTGTGTGTGTGTGTGTGTGGACTGTGCGTGTGTGTGTGTGTGTGTGTGTATGTGTGTGTGTTGCTCCTTTGTTACGGTCACGGTCCTTTAGGCAGTCAAATTAATTTGTGCACTTTAAAAACTCTGGGTGTCTCAAAGACAGTGGCCTGATCCAAGCCATAAACAAATCCAGCCAATTAACACTTTGCTTCACGAACATGGAAGGGGGAGGCCTCATTTGATTGGCTGTTCAGCTCAAACATCACCAAACTTTCCCCACAATCACAAACTCTGTGTGTGGACTGTGTGTGTGTGTGTGAACTCTGTGTGTGGACTGTGCGTGTGTGTGTGTGTGTGTGTGTATGTGTGTGTGTGTGTGTGTGTGTGTGTGTGTGTGTGTGTGTGTGTGTGTGTGTGTGTGTGCGGACTCTGTGTGTGTGTGTGTGTGTGTGTGTGTGTGAACTCTGTGTGTGTGTGTGTGTGTGTGTGTGTGTGTGTGTGTGTGTGTGTGTGTGTGTGTGTGGACTGTGTGTGTGTGTGAACTCTGTGTGTGTGTGTGGACTCTGTGTGTGTGTGTGTGTGTGTGTGTGTGTGTGTGTGCGGACTCTGTGTGTGTGTGTGTGTCTGTGTGTGTGTGTGTGTGTGTGGACTGTGCGTGTGTGTGTGTGTGTGTATGTGTGTGTGTGTGTGTGGACTCCGTGTGTGTGTGTGTGTGTGTGTGTGTGTGTGTGTGTGTGTGTGGACTGTGTGTGTGTGTGAACTCTGTGTGTGTGTGTGGACTCTGTGTGTGTGTGTGTGTGTGTGTGTGTGTGTGTGTGTGCGGACTCTGTGTGTGTGTGTGTGTGGACTCCGTGTGTGTGTGTGTGTGTGTGTGTGTGTGTGTGTGGACTGTGTGTGTGTGTGAACTCTGTGTGCGTGTGTGGACTCTGTGTGTGTGTGTGTGTGTGTGTGTGTGTGTGTGTGTGTGTGTGTGTGTGTGTGTGTGGACTCCGTGTGTGTGTGTGTGTGTGTGTGTGTGTGTGTGTGTGTGGACTGTGTGTGTGTGTGAACTCTGTGTGTGTGTGTGGACTCTGTGTGTGTGTGTGTGTGTGTGTGTGTGTGTGTGTGTGTGTGTGTGTGTGTGTGCGGACTCTGTGTGTGTGTGTGTGTCTGTGTGTGTGTGTGTGTGTGTGTGTGAACTCTGTGTGTGTGTGTGTGTGTGTGTGTGTGTGTGTGTGTGTGTGTGTGTGTGTGTGTGTCTGTGTGTGTGTGTGTGTGTGTGTGTGTGGACAGTGTGTGTGTGTGGAAGGGGGGGAGGGGGGTGTCCTTACACTTGCTGGGAGAACTCCGGAGGCTCATCGTTGACGTTGGCCATGCGCAGACGCACCGTGGCCGTGCCGGTGCGCGGCACCTCGCCCCTGTCCACCGCCATCACCACAAACTCATACAGGTGGTTGGGCCGCTCGTAGTCCAGAGGGCCCGCGGGGAAGATTGTGCCGTGGGCAGAGATGCTGAAGTCAGGACTCAGAGTGTAGTATGTGATCTCAGCATTCAGCTCTGAGTCACAGTCACTGGCTGACACTGCAGGAGAGAGGGAGAGATGGCATTAGAGCACAGAAAGAAAGAAGGAAAGAAAGAATGGAATAGAAAAATAACAGTAAAAGAAAAAATGACAAAGAGATGTGCGGAGACCTAAAAATATAATGAATCCTTCCTAAATCTGTCATAAAATAACGACCATGGTGAATATTAAAATATCCAATCCACTTAGTTCTAGACATGACATTAAAATTAATCATAGCACATCACAGTCAAGCTGTATTGCTTGACATGCTCACAGCTCACAGCTCACAAAGGGGCACTAGGGACTGCTAGCTGCAGGGCTAGCGCGGCTAACATCTCCTCTGAGATTCCAACAAGCACATTTACAGCTCCCCCCCCCCCCCAGCCAACACTTCCCCCTTTCATCCCCTCTGATTATGTACCATGGCTCCGCCGAGCAGCTGGCACATTCAGCTACATCAATATTTCCATGTTGACAATGCACCCATGATCCTCACCAAACGGGCCTGGCCCTGGATTACACTACCTGTCTCCTATAACAATACAGCCCAATCTCCAGTGGAATTTGGGACTTGCGTAACATTCTTTTTTTTGCGTGTGATGTCACTTGACCTTAATCTCCTTCCCACACCTCTTGCAGTGGTGTCCGCGTGGTGAATGTTCTAATCCTTTCAGTTGGATGGGATCCCCTTGGCAGGGTCTGGTGTTTGAGCGCCTTGTTCACGCCGCTCCACTCGGGGGCTCGTGTTTCCTGCCTCCCACACACGCACGCTGCCAAACGCCGTCTTAATCCCACATCAAACAGCCACGAGAAGTTCACACGACCGCACAGCAAATGTCTCGTTTTTTAATATGGACCTCTGCTCCGAGACAACTGATGATAACTGATGACTGGGACACTTTTCCCTCCTTCCTTTCTGCCCTGTAACTTCTTTTTTTTGTTGTCTTTTTCCCTTTCCGGAGTTAATGCCCACTGGATTCAAAGCGAAAAGCATCTTTTCATCCAAAGTATCACCCTCACATACTGCCCATACACAGAGGCATACAGACAGACACACACACACACACACACACACACACACACACACACACCACACACACCACGCACACACACACACACACACACACACACACACAAAAGCACACAGATGCTTCCGTGCACACACCTGCTGCGAGGAACAAGCACATCTGCGGGAGATCTTCGTGAATCACCTTTCCACAATCTGCCGGCTCACTCCAGAAAAGCTCTCGAAATGTCTGCCAAGGCCCTCCAGCCCCAAAATGCCCATCACAGGTAACCTTTTGGTCCGCTGTTTGAGGACTAACGCTTGTTTGCCTCGTCTGCCGATGACGAGGAGCCCGTAAACATACCCGGCGCACGCTCCCTAAGGGGGGAATCACTGGCACCTGGGAGCATCTAATCTCCTGCCTCTTGTCGTCTCGCAGCCTCCTGGCCGGTAGCATATGTTTCCAACGGCGCTAACGTAACAGCACTCTCGAGAGTAAACACATTTGCAACACGTGTGTGCTGCTGCTGCTGCTGCTGCTGCAATGTAAATTTAAACATGCTGCAATTTAAAAACATGAGGTGATGCCATGATTCTGCTCACACAGGAGCGCGGTTCAGACACGCATGCAGCAGAGAGTGGGGTATGGACTTAATGAATTAAGTGTGCATTAGTGTGTGTGTGAGAGTGTGTGTGCCTGTGTGTGTGTGGGGGAGAGAAAGAGAGATAATGTGTTTACATACCGTATGTAAACTGGGTTCTGGCACGTGTGAGTCAGAGACAGAGATAGAGCGTGTTTGTGTGGCAGCGTGTGTGTGTTTGTGTGGCAGCGTGTGTGTGTTTGTGTGGCAGCGTGTGTGTGTTTGTGTGGCAGCGTGTGTGTGTTTGTGTGGCAGCGTGTGTGTGTTTGTGTGGCAGCGTGTGTGTGTTTGTGTGGCAGCGTGTGTGTGTGTGTGTGGCAGCGTGTGTGTGTTTGTGTGTGTGGGTGTGTGTTTGGGTATGACAGAGAGTGAAAGTGAAAGTATGAAGGAGGAGGGTGCGTTGAGCATATATTTGTGTATTTGAGGACACAGGACCCCGCAGGTCTGGTCTCTATGTGATAACTGGGGGTGTTGTTTTTACCAGTCACATCCCTCTCTCCCCAGCCCTGGCTAAGCCGGCGCTGTCCCCTGCACGGCCGTGTGCCACGATACACTGACAGTCACCTCACGCCGCCGCTCGCCCTCACCTTGCAGCAGAGAGGTTGCTGTGGTTACGGTCTCTGGGATGCCGTCGTTGCTGTAAATGGACTGCTGGAACTCCGGGACGCAGTCATTCTCATCGGTGATGATGACCCGGACCTTCAACAAAACAAGGGAAGAAAAAAAGACGGAGATAAGGGGCAGGAGCAATGTGTCTGAAGAAGAGATGGAAAAAAGATGGAGAAGGCAGACTGAGAAAGGTACAGCCCCTAACGAAACAAAAAAAAATGTTAAGAAAACAAGAAAAAAAGAAAATAGGTGAAGAGAGGTTGAGGGGAGGGGAGGAAGATGAACTCAGGAGAATTGAGGTTGGTATAAACAGAGAAAAGAGAGGAGAGGGTATTGGATCAAGGCAGAAGGTGGATTGTGGGTATGCGGCTCAGGCGTAAACACATTTCTGAATGCCTTTGATTATCGACGGGGGGGTGAAGGAGGGCGAGAGGAGGAGAGCGAGAGGAGGGGAGCGAGGGATTTGCCAGCTAGTAATCGTCCCTGGTGTTTATCGCCAGGGAGGAAAGCAGCTTTCACTAGATTGCCATTTTACTGCCAAGCGGGCCAAACACTGGAGAAGAGGCTCCTGCCTCCCTGCTGGATTCTGCCGAGGCCACAGCAGAGGAGGAGCGGAGCGGAGGAGGAGGAGAGGAGCGGAGGAGCGGAGGAGAGGAGAGGAGAGGAGGAGCGGAGGAGCGGAGAGGAGGAGCGGAGGAGAGGAGAGGAGCAGAGGAAGAGCGGAGCGGAGGAAGAGCGGAGCAGAAGAAGAGTGGAACAGAGGAGGAGAGAAGAGGAGAGGAGGAAGAGCGGAGCAGAGGAGGAGAGAAGAGGAGCAGAGGAAGAGCGGAGCTCTCCTCTATCACATGCCCTCTAACTGAAAGACCTTCGCTCTCTGTCTCTCGTCTCTCTCTCTCTCTCTCTCTGTCTCTCGTCTCTCTCTCTGTCTCTCTCTCTCTCTCTCTCGTCTCTCTCTCTGTCTCTCTCTCTCTCTCTGTCTCTCTTGTCTCTCTCTCTCTGTCTCTCGTCTCTCTCTCTGTCTCTCTCTCTCTCTCTCTGTCTCTCTCTCTCTCTCTCTGTCTCTCTCTCTCTCTCTCTTGTCTCTCTCTCTCTGTCTCTCGTCTCTCTCTCTGTCTCTCTCTCTCTCTCTGTCTCTCTCTCTCTCTCTCTCTCTCTCTCTCTCTCTCTATCTGTGTCTCTCTCTGTCTCTCTTGCCTCTCTCTCTCTCTCCAGTCTGGCTCCAGTTATCAAGTATTCCAACATTTAGTCATCCAGGTATATTAATGGGAAACCAGAGGGTAATGGGCTGGCCAAGGTGACCTGATTTTCCATCCAATAAGAGGGAGAGTTAATCATGGAGACAAGAATGACAGGAAGACACCGCTCTCCTCCCGATTCAAATGAGAACTTACAACATTTGCATAAAAATACCATATAAACCTTTATCACACTGCTTCACTTGACTTCTATCAGCTAAAGCAAATCTGTCTCAACAGTCGACACACTTTCAAATTGCGGTTATTAACTTGCAATCTTTCAGGAGGAGACACAATGTGACTGATTTTTACACATGGGCGCCTAAAAATATCGCAGCCTTCTGGAGCAATACTGGCATGATTTAAAAAGTGCTAATGAAACCAGAATTAAACAATGGTGAGAAGTCTCATTTCTAAAACAATTTATAAAACGTGTTACCCCCACCAGAAGTGTAATCTGCCTTTAGTTTTCCAAAGCGTTTCCAGCACACATGAATATAAGACTCTAAATGTTCTTTAGCTTATACTGTATAGGGTCAAGAGTTCTGAATATTTGATCCGACCTCACCCAGCAAGTGGGAAGGATATTTTGAAAGCTTTAGAGCAAAAAAAAAAGAATGTAAACACAGAGCTTCTTGTTTGTCCCCTGAAGCCGCAGCGAGGCGTGTGTGTGTGTGTGTGTGTGTGTGTGTGTGTGTGTGTGTGTGTGTGTGTGTGTGTGTGTGTGTGTTGGCAGGGCGCTGATGGAGAGCTAGACTCAGGATGTGATGTGAGAGCCAGTATTCTCTGATCAACTTCAGGTGCCGGGGATGCCACCGCAGTTCAGGTTTGGGCGGCACGTTGGGCAACCCTGAGCGCCCCCCCCCCCCCCCCCCCCCCCCCCCCCCACAGGTTTGTCACGGGAAGGAGACAACAACTACCTGCCCATGTGCGGAACACGGCAAAAGCATTGGGCTGACACACATAACAGCTGATTCCGGTACTATCCATCCTCATCCTCCCTGAGTGCGGCCTTCGACACAATCTCCCACACCATCCTCCTCAACAGATTATCCTCCATCGGCATCACTGGCATCCCCCTTGACTGGTTCCACTCCTATCTCTCAGACCGCACTCAGTTCATCCAACTCAAATCCTTCCGTTCCCAACCGTCCCCTGTCTCCTCTGGTGTCCCCCAGGGCTCTGTCCTGGGTCCCCTCCTTTTCATTACTTACCTCCTTCCCCTTGGCCTTATTTTCCGTAAATTCAATATTCTTTTTCATTGCTACGCGGATGACACCCAGCTCTACCTCTCCACCAAGCCCAACTCCATTCTTCCTCCCTCATCCTTGACAGATTGCCTTTCTGCACTACATACCTGGTTCACCTCAAACTTAACAGTGATAAAACCGAAATCCTTTTAGTCGGTACTAAATCCACTCTACTCAAAGTTGACAGTTTTTCCCTCTCAATTGACAGCTCCATAGTTTCCCCCTCCCCCCAGGTAAAGAGTCTGGGTGTCATCGTCGACGGCTCACTCTCCTTCAAATCTCATATCAACATCACCACCCGCACCGCCTACTTCCATCTCCGTAACATAAATCGCCTCCATCCCTCCCTCACCCCCCACACCACCTCTATTCTTGTACATAGCCTTGTCACCTCCCGTATCGACTACTGTAATTCTCTCCTCTTTGGTCTCCCCCAGAAATCCCTCCATAAGCTCCAACTGGTCCAGAACTCAGCTGCCCGTATCATCTCCCTCACCCCCTCTTTCCACCACATCACCCCCATCCTACAGCAACTCCACTGGCTTCCAATTCACTTCCGTATCAACTTTAAAATTCTTCTTCATACTTTTAAAGCCATCCACAACCTTGCCCCTCCTTACCTGTCTGACCTCCTTCACACTGCCACCTCCACCCGCTCCCTCAGATCCTCCTCTTCCATCCACCTAACTGTCCCCTCTGCCCGGCTTACCACCATGGGGAGCAGAGCTTTCAGCCGCTCTGCTCCCAAACTCTGGAACTCACTCCCACCTGACATCCGAAACATTGACTCCTTCCCTCAGTTCAAATCCTCTCTCAAAACCCACCTTTTCAGGATTGCATTCTCACTGTAGTTGCCATGCTGTTTTTACTTGCACTTTTAATTTTAATTGTTTTGTTATTTGTTTGCTCCTGTTTTAAATTGTAAAGCGTCCTTGAGTGACATGAAAGGCGCTGTGAAATAAAATGTATTATTATAACACGAGGCGAAAGAGGAAGGGGCTCCATTCTGTGCTCCTCTGTTGGCCAAAGGTTATACATGCAATATTCATGGAGCACCGCAAGCAGCGAGGAGCCAGAGGTCAGGGGTCAGGGCGCCGAGGGCGGTGGAGGGAGGCCGGGTGCGGGCCGCCTTGCCAGCATCTGCCTCCCATCCCTCGTCTGCCCCGGGGCGGTGAACTCTCAGTCCTCCGCTGACTTAAGCTCACAGGATTAGACAGATCTTAGGAGCCGCTGCCAGTTCTCGCTCGCCTCCTCCTGTTTGTTCTAAACAACACCTCCCCCACTCCCCTCTCCCTCCCTGCACCCTCGCCCGCACTCCCCCGCCCCTCCTCCTCTTGACTTCCCAACTATGGCAGAGTTTGTGGCACAGTTGTTGCTTCCTGACGTCTGGCCCTCA
>NC_045157.1:27840585-27853085 GCF_900700415.2 Clupea harengus
TAATCCCAAGGCTCTAAATTAATGCTTCAGTGAACTGTAGTGCTAGAGGATTGGAGCAGGTGTGTCTGTGTGAGTGTGTGTGTGTGTGTGTCTGTGTGTGTGAGTGTGAGTGTGAGTGTCTGTGTGTGTGTGAGTGTGTGTGTGTGTGTGTGTGCGTGTGTCTGTGTGTGTGTGAGTGTGACTGTGACTGTGTGTGTGTGTGTGTGTGTGTGTGGGTGTGGGTGCGGGTGTGGGTGTGGGTGTGTGTGTGTGTGTGTGTGTGTGGGTGTGTGTGCGTGGGTTTGGGTGTGTGTGTGTGTGTGAGTGTGTGTGGGTGTGTGTGTGCGTGTGTCTGTGTGTGTGTGAGTGTGACTGTGACTGTGTGTGTGTGTGTGTGTGTGTGTGGGTGTGAGTGTCTGTGTGTGTGTGAGTGTGTGTGTGTGTGTGTGTGTGCGTGTGTCTGTGTGTGTGTGAGTGTGACTGTGTGTGTGTGTGTGTGTGTGTGTGTGTGTGTGTGTGTGTGTGTGTGTGTGTGTGTGTGTGTGGTGTGGGTGTGGGTGTGGGTGTGTGAGTGTGTGTGTGTGTGTGGGTGTGTGTGCGTGGGTTTGGGTGTGTGTGTGTGTGTGTGCGTACGCATGATACCTGTGTGAAAGGAGAATGACAACCCATGCTGAAATGTAATTAATTGGGTGTGAGTAGAGGTGTGTGTGTGTGTGTTTGCCATGGCATATATAGTTAATGGACATGTGTGTTCATGTGTGTACTGTGTATATGACTGTGTGTATGTGTGTGTGTGTGCATATGTGTATGTCCTGAATGCACCTGTGGATGCGTGACAGTGTACACATGTCAAAGGCACTAAATCCCCGAAGCTCAGAGATGGGAATCAGCGGTGTGATGAGGACAGCCATGAAAGCCTGCCATCATATAGAGTACAGGTTATGGAGCTTCTGGCCAGGACACTATTTATATACTGTGCCTGCTGCCTGACAGTTTATGTGCCGCTATGTGTAAGCATCTTAGTATGTTTGTGTCCTTTTAAGTGCATGCCCAGGTTGTTTGTGTGTGTGTGTGTGTGTGTGTGTGTGTGTGTGTGTGTGTGTGTGTGTGTGTGTGTGTGTGTGTGTGTGTGTGTGTGTGTGTTTTCCATACTGTGTTTCCATAATGTAACTGTATACATTCATGTCAATGTTTTTGGGTACACCAAACACATGAATATGTGAATGTGTGAGTGAGTGAGTGAGTGTGTGTGTGTGTGTGTGTGTGTGTGTGTGTTTGTGTGTGTGTGTGAGAGAGTGAGTAAGTGTGTGTGTGTGCGTGTGCGTGTGAGTGTGTGTGTGTGTGCGTGTGAGTGTGAGTGTGTGTGTGCGTGTGCGTGTGCGTGTGTGTGTGTGAGTAAGTGTGTGTGTGTGTGTGCGTGTGCGTGTGCGTGTGCGTGTGCGTGTGTGTGTGTGTGCGTGTGAGTGTGTGTGTGTGTGTGTGTGTGTGTGTGTGTGTACTCACGCCTGGCCCTCGGGTGTGTTCTCAGGGATAGAGATGGTGTAGGAGGTGTTGGTGAACTGCGGGGCGCGCACCCCGGCCACCACGGACAGCACCACGGGGGCGCTGCGGCTGGCCTGCCTGTCGGCCGCCACCACCGTCAGCAGGTACTCGCGCTCACGCTGCAGGGGCAGCCCCGTGGTACGCACGTGCCCACTCTTGCGGTCCACCTCGAAGCGCCCGTCCCCTCCTGCCACGCAGAGGGAAGAAGAGAAACAGACCGTCCGTTTCTCTCTGCCACGTATACACTCACACGCAACTGGATAGATATACACACGCATGCCCGCGCACACACACACATTTGGTTCATATCACTGGTTCTCAGAGGGAGAAGAGCACTAATGCTGACACACAGAGACACACACACTAACAACTAAAAATGGTTAGCAAGAAACCACAGACAAATATATTTATGTATGCACACACACACACACACGCTAACTACGTATGAAGATATATACACAGTGACGGTGACATATACACACACTGCAACACACAAACAAGTGTAAATCGCATTCATCCAATCAGAGGATTATTCAAGGAGCTGCCATGCCTAGCTGCCATGATGCTCAGGCAGTGAAGTGTGACAGACTGATATCGATAGTGTGTCATGGATGGAGGATCTCTCACACAGGGAAGACAGTGCCCTGATTATTGCCATTCTGTGCTAGACTCGTGTTCATTACTCAGATAACATTTAAATGTCTGACAATGGAACAGTTTTTCAGGAGAAACCATCACTCTACTTCTTGCACATGAGTACACTGAAATGTCACAGCAGTGACATAATTAAAGCACACAGCGAAAGGGACGTGATGTGAGGTGAAAAGGACGAAAAATATCAAGACTCAAAACAGTGAGTTCTCCATGCGGGTTATAATGAGTGTACGCTGTCTGAAACGCTGTGCTCTTATGTGGATGACCTGGATGGGGGTGGGTCTTGGGTGCATACCGTCAGACAGGATGTACTCCACCTCCCCGTTGCTCCCCTCGTCTCCGTCCCGAGCGTGGAGCTTGTAGACCAGGGTGCCGGTGGGAGCGTCGGGCGAGACCACCGCCAGGTAGGGGTAAGGGACCATGGTCCACCCGGGGGCGTTGTCGTTCACGTCCATGACGGTGAGCTCTATCCGCACCAGGTACCGCTCGGGGCCTGTGAGGAGAGAGAGAGAGAGAGAGAGAGAGAGTGAGTGAGAGAGATAAGAGAGAATTGTGCAAAGGTGGTTACCCCCACATAAACTACCAATTAGGAAAATGGTTGTTATATTTTCAAGGTGTTATTACGTTGGAACTTTGGAACTTTGTACGTCCCCCAAACAGTTCCTAATGCTAACCGTTGAACAATAGAGATGTGGGAGCGAAGCGCTCTGAAACCCAAAGACTTGAGCTCCTGTCTGCCCAGAGCCCCGCAGCGCAAACAAGGGAACAAATGCAGCTCCTCAGCAGAAATAAATGACTGAGAACATATGGTGAATATGCCAACAGCAACTCCTCTGACACACACACACACACACACACACACACACACACACACACAGAGGCCCACGGCACACGCCAATACGAAATGTATTGTGGGAAGACAGCACTTATTCAAGGTTGTGCTTGTCACGGGATGTTTCACATCGCATTACTTAATTATCCCAGCATGTCAAACCCGGCCCGAACAAATCAATGAGGACGCAAACACGTCTGGCAAACGCAAACAGTGCAATCGTCAAATCAAAGAGAAAAGAGAGAGCAGGGGCGTCCGCCCGCTCACAGGGGCACTTACACACGCACACACCCCCCCTCCAACCTCTCAGGTGCCATCGCTGGCTGTCACTCACGTCTGTATTCTCCCCGCGTCCCTCTCGTGTCACCTGCACTTTTCTCACTCCCCTCTTTCTCTCTTCTCCACTCTTCCTCTTACATCACTCCTTCTTTCAAACTCCGCACTCCTCTCCTATCCCCCTCTCCCACCCCCAACCCTTCGCCCCTTCTCCCCCTTCTCCCCGCCGGCTGGTATAAATAGCGGGCTGTCTGTCAGTAGAGGGAGCGGTGTGACAGCATCTTGAGCTCTTTGATTCCCCAGGTGATTGGCCCTTTCATTGCCCCTGACAGCACACCTGCTGCCTCCCCCTCCTGACAGCTGCACACGGAGAGAGGAGGAGGAGGAGGAGTATGAACGAGAGATAGAGAGAGAGGAAGAGGAGGAGAGGAGCCATGGAGCCCCAGAGGACGAGGGAGCAGAAGGAAAAGGTGACGGGGTGGGAGGAGAAGACGAGCGGCAGGGAGTCGATGACACGGAGATATCGGCAGGGGCTTATGGAGTGGTCAGACACACACACACACACACACACACACACACACACACACACACATATCTCAACATAGACATACACACCGCATATCAGCTGCACAGAAGGAGCTATCACTAAATCACCAAGCACTCTCTCTCTGAAAGTAGAACCCTTGGCCAGACAGAGAAAAGCCAAGATTAGAGAAAGACACACACACACACACACACACACACACACACACACACACACACACCTCCCTGACAGGGCACCTTTCTGTCATTAGAGCAATGAGGCGACTACACATCACACACACATCCAACCCTCAGCCATCACAGTCACTGAGAACTAAGGATGAGCGGGGACTTGGCAGGTTACAGGAGGCTGAGCATATGGCCACGGCAGAACAGGAGAGCCAGTCGCAGCTTCTCCACGGCTGGGTAGCACTTAACAAAAAAACCACGCTGGCACTGTTGGTAGAACAAAAACAAATGCCTGTTGAGCGAGCGTTCTCTATTTTTGCCCGGTGATATCCATACTCCATGACAATGAGAGGAGTAAGGGCCTCCCTTGGGCTAAGTGGGAGCGGGTCAAAGCCCAACTGGCGTCCACTATGTGGCAACGTGCCTTAGCCAGGGGCGTGTGCCGCGCCGCGCTCCGCTACAGACTGAGAGCAACACGATAGAAGCTCATCCACTATTCAAAGCCATTCCGCCGAGCCGCCGACACGCTATGATGAATGCATTTTCTGCCACAGCTTTTGTAAAGGTTGGTGCGCTGGGACTTATTGCCGATCTGTAAATTGCTCAGGCAATTATTGCAAATGGAGTTTTCCGGCGACTCACACACCTGTTAGAGAAGTGGTGTGCCAAACACACTGTTCAGTGGAGGGAGAACAGAGAGAAACAAAGGGGAGGAGGCGGGGAGGTGAAGGAGAGAGAGAGAGAGGGGGGAATAATTTGCAGTGTGGATGAAAGAAAAAGAAAATAGTAATAAGAATGTAATAAGAAAAATGAGCACAGAGCAATGACAGAGGATTAAGACCAGCCCTGTGCCAAAAACAAATGTCCCCTGAGGTTGTTTATAGAAACAGCATATGAGAACACACATTCAGACAGGCCATGGGGGGGTGGACCAACTGACGAGCAACGGCATAAATCAATGGCATTAAAAGTGTACTGGGACATGAAAGAAAAAGAATAAAAAACAGAAAACACATATCAAAACACCAGCAAGAGCACAAACAAATAATGAAAACTGAGCAGCCATTTGAGCACTCTGGACACTGAGAGATGAGGAGGGAGCCCGGGAGCAATGGCTGAAGGTCACAACAGCCTGAGCAAAGTTATTCTGTTTTTCCATTTCGGCTTTGAGAGCTGGACGGCATGCTGGATTAATTGGCTTGATGTTCATAAAAGCTGAGAGAAAACACCAGCGCAATTGGCACGCTACGTTCATGGGAAAACACCTCCCATGAATCTCCATTTATGAGACACATAGCCTAGCCCCAAACACGGACCGCTGCTAATGTATCTGAGAAACAATCTCGGGTGAAACACCATCTACACTCTAATGGTGGGGTTTGCAGCTTTGTTTTGGTTCTAGAATACCTATTGGCCTTATAAAGAGCTCATTCTGAATGCAACATTGTCTTACGGTCTATATATATTGGTTGTTTGCATTGTAAAATGTAAAGGATTTCATTCATTCATCAAAACACCTGAAATAAAGACTTACGGTAAGTAGAATGCAGAGCAATGTTGGGGAACAGGTTTTTGACATTTTACATTTTATGATGGTCCTGAAGCATTTTGTTTTATTATTTGTTTTTTTTTGTCTTCCATATTAATACCCTGCTGTATTTGCTCCTAAAATACAAGTCAGTAAAGTCAGTGCCACGTGAGTGGGCCACCTGGTTTTATTTATGTCCACAAAATATGCCAGCTTGATTTTTAGCTAACTACTACAAGTTTCCTGAAAGACCCACCTGTCTCTCAGACTGAGCGAACCTAGTCTGTGTTATGAAGCCACTCGCATAAATAAGTCTGGGCTCAACTTGGGAAGGACCACAGCTGTGTGTCCTCGGACACACACACACACACACACACACACACACACACACACACACACACACACACACTCTGAGTCACAGCAGGCTCTGAAGCCACAGCCTCCTCACCAATCCAACACCCTTTGATGGTGTGTGTGTACACTTTTCTTGTTATAAATAAATTAGCCTCCCTGCCTCTCCCTCTGTCACCTGGCCCTTTTTCTCTTGCCGACTCGATCGTTAGGCAGCTACCGGGCTAGCATGCCCTACTCTAATTAGCACCTCGATCTCTCTTCCCTCTCTCAGTTGATTTCTGCTGACAGAGGGAAAGAAAGATGCAATTTATGCCCATTCACATGGGAAGCGTTTCTTTTTTTCTTCTTCTTTTTTCCCCTCCCCATTCTCTCCTCTGCACGCTAACTGCCAGGCCTTTGTCTCTGGGGCCAGGGGGATGGGGCAATCACAACGAGAGCGGAGGAAGAGGGAGAGGAAACACCAGAGCAAATGGGGCAGAACAAGAAAGGCCAGATTGAGAGAGAGGGAAAGTGGAAGAGGAGAGAGAGAGAGAGAGAGAGGGAGAGAGAGAGAGAGAGAGAGAGGGAGAGAGAGAGGGAGAGAGAGAGAGAGAGAGAGAGGGAAAGTGGAAGAGGAGAGAGAGAGAGAGAGAGAGAGAGAGGGAGAGAGAGAGAGAGAGAGGGGGAAAGTGGAAGAGAGAGCGAGAGAGAGGGAGAGAGAGAGAGAGAGAGGGAAAGTGGAAGAGAGAGCGAGAGAGAGGGAGAGAGAGAGAGAGAGAGAGAGAGAGGGAGAGAGAGAGAGAGAGAGAGAGAGGGAGAGAGAGGGAGAGAGAGAGAGAGAAAGCTAAGAGCATTCACAGCTAATTAAATATTCTCTCAGAGGATTACAAAGGACTTTTTGGCCCTCTGTGGAAATTGTGACTTTGGTAATCTTGTTATGAGGGGAAGGTACTGACTTTTTCACATTTCACATCAAACCACCAATTAAGGGAAGGGCAAAGGAAGTTCCAGCTGCGAGTCTCCAGCACAAATTGCAAATGATACATGGCCTAATGCACGGGCAGTTTATTATTTATTTCCTCACTTCTTTATTTACTATCTGTATCCCAAAAAGACCAGTCACATCAAGAGGCCATGAGTAAGCGCCCCTCTGTGTCTGCAGAGATTCCAAAAAATTCCATTTCTATTTGACATGGCAGTTAGG
This sequence comes from Clupea harengus, assembly GCF_900700415.2. NCBI lineage: Eukaryota > Metazoa > Chordata > Actinopteri > Clupeiformes > Clupeidae > Clupea > Clupea harengus. The sequence continues at coordinate 27,847,645 of NC_045157.1, forward strand.
GGGTAATTTCTGTGACGGACCAAATTCAACCAGCCTGGCAAGGCCAAGAACTCATTTCTGAGCAGAGTGTACAGAGCTCTCCACTCACCCCACCATCCAGACATCTCACGCCTTCGGTAACACAACCACTCTCTCTTTTCCTAACTAACCTAAATAATACCCCCCCCCCCACACACACTCACACACACACACACACACGCACACAAACACACACACAGCAGGGCTGGCTACCTGCAAAGACACCTACAAACAGAACCAGAAGTCACATTATTTGCCAATGATTGCGTGTGCACCCAGGTTTTAATCTTAAGTAGAGGGGTTTGCGAGGTAAGAGTCATTGGCTCTGTGTTTGGGTTTGACCTTACCTAATGCTTTCCCTGGCAAGCCTGAAACTGCCAGGGGCTTCATCTGACCTGGGCTACCTGTAAGCCTGGTCACGGCACGTAGGGGTTGGCCTGAGACTACCGAGTGGGATTAGTGGACAATGAGGAGCAAAGGTCAGAAAGGGAAGCTAAGTAAAGGTATAGAGTAGAGTGGAGCTCCTGTCTCAATGTCTGCCATGTCACAGTTAAACAAGCCTCTAGGTCAATGCACAAAGTGCTCTTTCTCTGGCCGTCTAACTTGCTTTGCTTTTAAACACAGTATACGTGCAACACACACTCTTCCTTCAGATGTCAAAACCCGCTAGGATTGTCCTTTGTAGTGGACTCCAATGCTATAGTATATTTTCTAATTGTGCAATTTTGCTCCTCTCTGTGCATAGTCTGTGGGACATGATCACAGCTATTGGCAAACAAAGCAACACGCTCTGATGAGCTTGGCCAGTTCTGGTAAGCAATTAGATAGTGAATATGTCTTCCAAAATCTGGCTTATCCTCTACGCTTTCGAGTTGTCCAAAGGCGTTACCTATTCTTCAGCCAAATCTTGTAGACTTCTCTATGCAAACAGTGTCTGAGAACCTTTCACATTCATTTCATTACACAGATGAACACACAATTTAGTATGTTTTTTCATAAATCTTTCAAAATGCCTGTGGTCCAGTGTCCAGCCTCTTTGCTTGTTTTTCCTCTGAGGAAGCTCAATCAACAGTCTCTGCTCTGTGCTGTTGCCCCAGCCTTGGCTTTGCAAACTAAGCGCACAAGCTACAAAGCAGCACTTTCTGAGGCAGATGGGAAAGAGGAAGATCTTTAGAGGATTCTGAAAAATTAATTCCCTGGTCTAATGAAAGAATAAGCGTGCTTTGAAAAGAACTGAGAAAGGAGCGATAGAGAGAGAGAAAGAGAGCGTGAGAGAGAGAGAGAGCAACATCTCTAGCCCCCGTCTTTGAAGGGCTTTGAAACACTTTGGACTACACTGCTGGAGGAATCTTTAGTCATTTCCCCAGCCTCCACAAGACAGAAAGAGAGATGCTTGGATGAGAAAAGGAAAAAGAAATGTGGCGTGTTGTTTGTATTCTTACTTGTCTTGTCTTGATCCTCAGCCAAACTTTCATTCTGATTACAGAAAATAAGCTAATTGTAGGGATGCACGATACCACTTTTTTACAAACCGATACGAGTACGAGTATTTTTATTTGTGTACTTGCCGATACCGAGTTCCTATACCGATACTTCTTAGAATTGGTCTCCATGAAAGTGCAATTCATTTGGAGGCAGATTTTATTTTATCCTCTGCAGATTATGTCAAGCCTATAGTACAAAATTAACAGAAGGCTATCCCAAGCCAAAAATAAACAGAGCTTTCTGGTTTTAACACACAAAAAAAGCCTTCAAACAGACAATATCATCACATTAGACAAAATGCAAATATAACCAGATAAAGGCAATTCAATTTGCTGCATAGTTAACAACACAGTCTGCTTAACAAAAAGTGAACAGAACTATTACTGGATTAGCACAAGAGCACATTTCAGATACAAAAGGATCAGAAGAATCTCCTGCTCAAGTACACAAACAATCACTTAACCTATGTGGCAGTCTTTCTCTCTACCTGTCTCTCTCTGTGTAGTGCGTGCGCGTTTTTTTCTTTTGCAAGACGTCAGTTAAGATTGGTTGCTTCGGTCTTGCGCCACTAGCATCAGTGAACTCTGTGTACTTAGCACTATGGTGCGTCTTCAGATGTTTAATCAAATTGCTTGTGTTAAACAGAGTACTTTCCTTTCCGCCCATCGACACCGTAGCAGTGCAGATCTTACACTGTGCCTTACTCCTGTCGTCGTCATTTATCTTAAAATGAGCCCAAATCGCCGTTAAGGCAGCACAACGGAATTGCTAATCGCTAACGAGATGCTAGCAGCTAAATTTAGCGAAACCTGTATACTGAAATACTTTGACACTCTGACAAACTTTCCTAACACAGTCAAACATCAAGCAAATGCAACACAAGACGGCAAATAAGCTACTTACTAGTCTGGCAGAGAATGGTAGGACAATAAATCACATTTTGTGTCAGCATAGCCCGGCCAGTTTGATGCAGTGAAATACTGATGAGTGGTATCGGTGCTTGGTATCGGCAATTCAACAACGAGTACGAGTATTTTAACGAAGTATCGGCACCGATACCGATACTGGTATCGGTGCATCCCTAGCTAATTGTTTTTTTATCTCATCTCGCCTCGTTGTCACCATTAAAATGGGGAGTTAGAAGCATCATGCTTGATACATAACAAGCCATTTTTTAACTGTGAGAGCTAAATTAATACATTAGGAAGTGAGAACCCTGTGACTGTAGGCTTTCTTCAGCAAAATGAGCATAAGCACGGATTATCTTAAAGCAAGCAGTTTAGGTCACATATTCAAAGGCTCTGCACTGTAATATGCCAATAAAGAGATCTACTCCATTCAATGTTGTTCAAGCAGAGGTGGTAACTTAATTGGGCCCTCAAGCAAGAGCAGTGTGGCTTTTGCACGGCTGCTGATTGCAGTGCTGAAAGAAAGCCCGGCTGCCTCATTGTGCGATCCGTTTCTACTGAGAGACTCCGACTCACCACACACAAGTTTCAGCCCTCGGGATGGAGATGCTGGGATGAGGCAGTCTTAGGGGCAACTGGGTGGGCAGCACGTGACGGGGCTGCTCACATGGCCTCTCTCTCTACCCCCCTCCCACCACCCTCCAAATTAAACCAACCCCTCCATCCTGCAGCACCCTAATCTCATCCTCTTTATTGATGGCCGAGGCCATCCCTGTCTTTGTCTTGTACACCACCCAGACTGTTGCCACCCCACCCCACCCCACCCCACCACTCCCCCTCTAAATATCAAAGCCCAGCAGTATCAAATCTGCCTCCTCAAGGCCTCCGTGCTTAATCTGCCAACTTGTGCTGAATGCTAACACTGGGCCATCCACGCCTATGCACTGCGGACCGCAGGACTCAGCCCTGTTATCAGAGGGGCATCAGCCCAAATGCTATCAGTCCCACAGAGAGAAAGAGAGGAGCGATCAAAGCACTCCTCCTCCTACTGGAAGCCTCAAATCCATTAGAGGCATGTAGGACATAAACCCTGATGCATGTAAAGACCAAATGAAGCATTGATCTATGGTGGTACAAAAGATGCCAAAGCAAGTTAAAAGATTTCTTTCTTTCACACACACACACAGTCTCAAATTCAGACAGCTTGCCCGTAAAGTGCCACAGACTGATGTATATTGTTCGCTAAGCTGCCAAAACCATGGGGATCCATCAGCTCCACTCTCACTGGATGTCTGTGCTGTCAATCACAGTAGTGTGAGCACACTTCTGCAGCTGAAATACTAGGGAACCACAGGCCATAATAGACTAGTTGGTTGCGCTGTACTCACTGAAAAGACCTTTCCTACTGAACAAAGCCACTATACAGCATTGCCCCACGCATGGACATGGCTAAGTACAAAATGAAGAGCCAAGCACCTGAGCCATGTATGTCACATGACCAATCTGCTCTGTACTGCAACTCATTGGGTGAGGCACATTCCCCTCTGCGATTGGACACATAATCAATTACTGCTGAAAGTATTAGAGATATATACGCAATTTAGAAAATGTCCTGTCTTGTAAGTAAAGACAACTTCTTTTTATTAGACATCTATGGGAAAGCTCTGTCAGGCAAAAAACTCAGCTTGTCCTCCTATGGGAGTTTACACGTGGAGTTTATTTTGACAGGTTTGCACTGAGGATGGGGGAGCCCAACACATTGGTGTTATACATCATTCAACAGTTTTTGCACTTGGAGCATTATTTTATGACTGACAGACATTAACATCTCCTTGTGGAGCACTCAGCTTTTATTCTGTGTTTTTACCCATTTTTGAATGAAAGCTGCCTTTGTTTGCCTGAGTCGATTGTTTCTTCAAGCCAACGAACGCTGAACACTGGCACTTTGTATAAGGCATGGTATGGGACACAGATCCACTCCTTGTGTGTTTGTTACAGCTCTATCATGTGCACAGTTTCTGCACCAAATACAGAACTAAAAAGACAGTATTTTTGTCAACTGGATTCCCCAGTTATTTCTATCTGATGCTGTATTGTGGTATTGTGTGTGACATGGCTACTGGAACCTGGGACCATGTGCTGCCTCTTTCACAGACACCCACATTTTTAATACACATGCAACAAACGCCTTGTCCCAGATCAAGGCAATATTTGGAAAGTTGACTCTTTTAGACATTTCAGACATTTGGAAGTACATGTGAAATGTTTCTGTACAAACTATGATCAACACTCCCTATTCTAGATGGATCTTTGTATCCTGTGTCCTTGGTCTTCCTGTTACATATTCATATAACTAAAATGGCTTACAAAGTGAAGTAGTGGTAACCTTAATGGTCTGAGTCTAACAGTTCAACCAATTACTCTCTTTTGGCAAGGTTAACTCTTCTAGTCGATCTGCTGCTATAGCCACTAATTCCACATCAGCATGGCAAACCTGGATGCTGACTATGCCTGCCAATAAACAAAATATGTCCCGACATTCAAATGCCTACCAACCATGGAATCAAGAATAAAGAGTATTAAAATAACCAGCACAGTAACAAAGCAAGCTATTTTCATATCAAAAGAAATCATTATCAGTAAAATCAGTAAGTGCCCCATCCTCTCTGATTTACTGCTGCACTATGATCACATTCACCAGCAGACCAATCATACCAGAACAGAGTCATCAGCGTGTCCCATGCATGCCCATTCAAGCCCATTCATGGAGGCCATTTGTCAAAATAGCATGTGGTTATTATACCATTGTCAAACTGAGGTGGATGGGTGATTATTATTCGATTAGTCTGTCTGTGTTTACAGGTGCGAGGCCCGCAAATTAGGAGTGATTTACTTGTACATTTGTTTCTGGCTTCTTATTTAAGACGGATCAAGACGCTGAAAACAGAGGGGGAAAAAAAATCTGGATTCCAGCAGCGGGAGAAATTGCTTCGAGCGGCTCTTGAAAAAACTGCAGGATTCTTCTTCTTC
>NC_045157.1:27858085-27865585 GCF_900700415.2 Clupea harengus
GCACTTCAGCATTTAGTTCCCTTTGAACTGCCGAAGATGAGGCTGAGCCTCGGGAGGTGTTTTGCTTCTCCGTCTGACGGCGGGGCGGACGGTGGAGGAGGATGAGGAGGAACAGCTCTCTGGGAAGCAGTTGGCGTCCCTGCATGTGTGCAACACACACACACACACACACACACACACACACGCACACACGCACACACACACCCACACACGCACACACACACACACACACACGCACACACGCACACACACACACACGCATGCACGCACGCACGCACGCACGCACACACACACACACAGACAACCCCCTACTGAAATCAACTAATTGCACGGCACGAATCGAGGCCGGCGACATTAGCGTGTTTCGCCCCGAAACCATTTGCGGTGGTGCTGAAATCCTGCGTGCGAGCTGTGTAATTACTTTTTCTGCGGGGGATGGAGAGCTGCTCTGATTTGGACCCCACAGTAATGCAAGGGGAGGATTGGCGCTCTGGGACTGCGCCGGGCTCGTGCTGAATGCGTGCTTATCCTCGCGTATGTGTGTGTATGTGTGTGGGAGTATGTGTGTGTGCTTGTGTGTGTGTGTGTGTGTGTGTGGAGGGGTTGGTTGTCTCTTTTTTTCAATTTGTCTGCACTTGCGTGAGACTGAAAGTGTGTACAGAAGTTTTGTGAGTGTGTGTGTGTGTGTGTGTGTGTGTGTGCAAGAGAGTGAAAAGTATAAGGGTGTACAGATGTGAGTGTGTTTGGAGTGCGATGATGAGTGGATGTGCGTGTGTGAGGTTCTGAACATGTGATGGTGTGCTGTTTGCCTGTGTCTGAGTGTGTGAACACATGCCTGCGCGGGACACACACACACATATGTGGGGACACAAGGGTGTTTGAGACTGACAAATGGAAGAGGAGCAAAAATAAGCCCCATAAAAGTAGAGCAAGGGGGTTGGCGATACAGGCTTTATTTGGGATTAATCCTAAAGACTTCTAGATCACAAGAGGCAGGCGGGCTGCCTCCACCCTCCCCTATCTCCCCCCCCTCTCTCGCACTACACCTCCCTCCGACCGCACTAAAAGCACAGATTATCTTTGCGACATTTGGGTAGCATTTCCTTAAATACGCTGCAAATCCAGCTTAGCAGGCAGTGAAATTTATCAGCCATGCTGGTCGACACTCCTACAACCCCCGAGAGAGAATATGTGCCTTTGAGAAAAAGAGCGTGAGTGTGAGAGCGAGAGGGAGAGAGAGAGAGAGAGAGTGTGTGAGAGAGGGAGAGAGAGAGAGAGTGTGTGTGAGAGAGGGAGACAGACAGCTAAAGAAGGATGGAGGCACAATGCATGAAGGCCCAGAGAGGCTTTCTGCTAAAGCATGGTTGCGAATCTCTGGCATCATCAGCCTTTTCACCAACTTGCCACTGACAGCTCTTTAGAGCAATTTTCCCCATTTCCCACTGTTATTTTTTCAGCAGATTCTCCGCTGCATTATTTACAGATTCTCCTCCCATTTCTCCTTTCCACAGCCCATCTCTCTCTCTCTTTCTCTCTCTCACTCTCTCAATCTATCACTCACTTTACTTTCTCACGTTCACTCATTTCATCATTGTTTTGCCTTTTTCTTGACAAACCTCGCATGATATATACACACCCGCACCTCCGCCCGTATCCTTCCTGCTCTGTCTGTCAAAGATGCTGAAAAGTTACAAACAACAAAAACAGGGCGAGAAAGCTCGGCCCAAGGACATGAACACAACTCCCCTGGTGCTCCAAAGAGCTGCACAGCAGCGGACTATGGGAAATAAGGAATGATTAGGGTTGAAAGACAGACGGAGAGAGAGAAGGAGAGTGAAAGAGAAAAAGAGAAAGAAAGAAGGTGCTCGGCTCCCCCCCCCACCCCCCCCCCCACCCCCACCCCCCCAGGCAGAAACACAAAGGTTTGTTTTGTTTCATATCTCTGTGGTTTTTCTCCCCTCTAACTCAAAGAGGTCTCCTCTGGGGCCAGAGTTAGGGGGAAATGCAGGCAGGCATGAGGGAGGATAGGGGGAGGGCCGTGCTTTACGTCCCGCGGCTCCACGGCAATCGACCCATATAACAGGGAATGAAAGCCATTGTTCAGAGAGCCGGCCGCTAATTTCTCCATTAGTCTCAATAAGAGGCTGCCCAGGGGCTCCGCAGTGGTGGCGTTATTGGTGGCCATGATTGCCGGGGCGTGATGCGAGTCGCTCGCTGGTGGCGGTGGTGGGGGGGGGGGGGGGGGGGGAGTAGCACAGGCAAGCAGAACAACAGGAGCACAGCGACAGACCCAAATATGAGCTGGGTGCTCCGGCGCTCACGGCCCCGGGGAGGAGATAGCCCGCGCTGGTGCTCCTTGATGGAGACTCATGCGTTAGTGAGACTGACACGGGCTCCGTCCTCTGCGGCCCCATGTTCCATTAGACAAGAGGAGAGTATTGTGCAGCTGCTGTTGCTGCTGTTGTTTCTGCCGCTGGTGCCTCCGTGTCCGCTCCTCTGCCATGTGCGGCCCCACCCTCACCAAACCACCCTCGCCACACGGGCCTCTGACCTCCCCTCCTCTACTCTACTCAGAAATCATCTTCTTCCTCTTTTTTTCCTCCATCTGCTGTTTGTTTTCTCTCCGGGAACGGTGTCGACCAGCCACCGTCGCCTTCCCCTAAAGCCGATCGGCGTCGGGGGAAATTTTGTGGGGTTGTTTGTATTACGAGCGCCCTCGCCCTCGCCCTCCCTCCTCCTCCTCCTCCTCCTGCACGCTACCTGCAGAATTGGATGAGGGCTCAGAGATTAGCAGGCTCCTGGGAGCATGAGCTGTGTGTTGGTGTGTTATAGCTTTCTGGAGTCATCATCACATCATCCTGCTTTCCTTTATTGATGCTGAGGAGAATAAGTAAAAGAGGGAGGAAGACGGAGGTGCCATGATACTTGGATGGATGGAGGGAGGGAGGGAGCGAGGGAGGGAGGGAGGGAGCGAGGGAGGGAGGGAGCGAGAGACTGGGGTGTGGGATGAGAATGCTTAGTTCAGAGGCACTGTGAGACGCGTAGGCGCACGGGTACTTCAAGGACACAAGCAAATCTATTTTCTCGGCAAGACACACGTCTCATCATGCCCGTAAAAAAAAGACTTCACACAATGGAGAAACATTTTCATTAAGGCCTCCACATATGACAATGTCCAGGCCAAGCAGTCGCCTCAGCTGCGCGCTGTAATCCTGCCATCCTACATCCCAATCACTTTGGCTGCTCCTCTCCTCTCATCAGGCCCAGAGCATGTGTTCATCGACATGTTGCACCGAGCAGAGCAAGGGCCAGTCCTCAAACACTCAATCATGTTTTATTCATTTCTAATTCCAGCCTTACTCTCTCCCAATCTCTCTCTCTTTCTCTTTCCCTCTCTCTCTCTCCCTTTCTCTTTCTTTTTCCCTCTCTCTCTCTCTCCCCCTCTCTCTCTCTCTGGCTGTGTGTGGTTGTCTTTGTGTGCCCATGAGAATGTGTGTGTGAGTGTGTGAGTGAGTGTGTGTGTGTGCGGTGGAGGTATTTAGGTGGCATTCATACTCGTATAATTAATGATTCCTCCTCTGTGTAAGCGCGCTGCATTCACAGTCAACATGCCCATAATTATGACACCAAGCTGTGGCTTCTTACATTTCCACCCATGAGTCTCTGTGTGTGTGTATGTGTATGTGTATGTGTGCGTGTGTGAAAGTGTGTAGGCTTGTGTTTTTTCTAGGTGTATGCGAATGCCTATAACTTGCAGATTGGGTACGAGGGCAGACATCCACAGAATACATTAGCTCTTTGATGTGTGTAATTACATGTAATGAGGCAATTGTACCGTTTTCTTTACAGGAGCAACCTCCCCCCCAGGCTTCAAGTAGATTTATAAAAAAGACTGTTCAATGATGCCACCTTCATGAAGTGAGGGGGGGGGGGGGGGGGGGGGACACACGCCATGTGAGTGCACTTACTAATGATCTGGGCCCGTATTCACAAAGCATTTTATCTCACCGCTGAGAGTCCTCCTAAGTCACACTAAAAGTTTCTAACTAAAAGTTTTCTCCTTAATCCTACTCACAAATCTGCTGAGACCAACTTTTACTAAGGAGAAGCCAGAACTCCTAAGCTAGGAGAGAGACTCTGTTGCTATGGCTGACGTCAAGTCTTATGCACAAATTTGCTTTCAGTGACCTCAGGAATACACTGTCCAAAGTATTTTAGCACAGTTTTCAAAATGCATCTGTATGATGACAAGAGCTAGTGTATTTATACAGTCAATCATTAATTCAATTTAATTTAATTTAATTTAATTTAATTTAATTTAATTTAATTTAATTTAATTTAATTTAATCTTGGCATTGAATGGTTGTTTCGGTTTGTCTGCGATGTATTGCGTCTCTTACAAGCTATATATATTTAATCCCTCATAACTGAGACAGTATCTTTCCAGTAGCCTAATTCTGCATCGGTTTTCATGCGCTCCACTGTTGAGTTACAGACAAACAGCCCACCATTTTGCCACTTGCTTTCTTTATTCATATACACCTCTTCATTAATGTTCACCAACCCTTATCATTTTATAGATGTTACCAATGCGTAACATACTGTAAGTCTTTAATTGACCAAGTCATTTTCCACCTTAAGAGCCTAAACAGACCAAACCAAGGATATAGTTTAGAAATTCCAGGAATTGTATGTTATTTTCTTAATATCCAGGCCCAGTTACACTAAAGATGATGGTGGTCTGCGAGCAGACCAGACGTGGCACATCACCAGTGGGGTGGCAACCATAATTCACCAGTGGACCAATACATGCTTGCTATCTGGGTATCCAAAACTAATAATTCCTATCTGCAATTTTCATGGTCCCTGAGGTTACCTATAATGAAGTTTTGATGGCTTGATCCATGTGAATATGACCAGGGCCCGTGTAGTGGTAAGATAAAATGCTTTGTGAATAGGGCCCTGGGATCTTAATGTATTTACTCATCAACTGTAGTTTTATGATCCATAGGCAATGCATTGCTTTATTGGTTGGTTGGTTATATTGTTTACTTCTTCATTTATCCTGGGTTTCTTCCAGCTTGTTCCAGAGATTTACTCTTATGACTAAACTCTATATTAATTGTTCTCTAGTAGACACAAAATTGGATTGTTTGGATTATTTACTAAATATCCTACACTACATTGCTCTCTGTGGAAGTTAACAGTCTTTTATAGTTGACACCCAAGAACAGATTATGTGAATTAGCTACAATTAAAGTATGCACCGTTATTGTTGCAAGTTACTGTAATTACAAAATCCTAATATCACTTAATCATCCTGACATCATCATTAAAATATTTGATTTAAAAAAATATGTTTTTAAGCACTCATCTTCTTTCACTCATTGCATTTTTGGCAAGAATTATTTCCTTTTAATAGTTCAATTAGCTTAACACGTGACGCCATAATTCCACAGAAAGACAATCTGACCAGTCATTTTTTTGTGTGTGTAATTTTTCTCTCTAGCAGTTTTGTGATGTGGTTAGCAGTTAGTCACTGCATGGGTTTAAATCTTGAAGCATCCCTTGTTTTGTTTTGTTTTCTTACGGCTCCAGGCCAACAGGAATATTGAGGCTCAGGCATGCAGAAAAGAATGTGGATATGCACTATTATATGTGATCTCCATCGTGAGGAGAGGCTGTAGAATGTGGATGTGCACTATTATATGTGATCTCTATCGTGAGGAGAGGCTGTAGAATGTGGATGTGCACTATTATATGTGATCTCTATCGTGAGGAGAGGCTGTAGAATGTGGATGTGCACTATTATATGTGATCTCCATCGTGAGGAGAGGCTGTGGAATGTGGATGTGCACTATTATATGTGATCTCCATCGTGAGGAGAGGCTGTAGAATGTGGATGTGCACTATTATATGTGATCTCTATCGTGAGGAGAGGCTGTAGAATGTGGATGTGCACTATTATATGTGATCTCCATCGTGAGGAGAGGCTGTAGAATGTGGATGTGCACTATTATATGTGATCTCTATCGTGAGGAGAGGCTGTAGAATGTGGATGTGCACTATTATATGTGATCTCTATCGTGAGGAGAGGCTGTAGAATGTGGATGTGCACTATTATATGTGATCTCCATCGTGAGGAGAGGCTGTAGAATGTGGATGTGCACTATTATATGTGATCTCCATCGTGAGGAGAGGCTGTAGAATGTGGATGTGCACTATTATATGTGATCTCCACCACGAGGAGAGGCTGTGGAATGTGGATGTGCACTATTATATGTGATCTCCATCGTGAGGAGAGGCTGTAGAATGTGGATGTGCACTATTATATGTGATCTCCACCACGAGGAGAGGCTGTAGAATGTGGATGTGCACTATTATATGTGATCTCCATCGTGGGGAGAGGCTGTGGAATGTGGATGTGCACTATTATATGTGATCTCCACCACGAGGAGAGGCTGTGGAATGTGGATGTGCACTATTATATGTGATCTCTATCGTGAGGAGAGGCTGTGGAATGTGATAAGGCTGTTTGATCACCACTGACAAGTACAAAACTGCTTTGTCAAAGTCAGAATCGAGACAAATGTACTTGGTTTTAGTCTGGCTACACTAGTTTTAAGATATATTTGGGTTCTTTGAGTCTAGATATTTGTACTTGTTTTAAAAAATCTTGGTGAGTCAAATGTTCCTGTTCTGTTGGCAGATACTTTTGCTTATTTTAAATAATATATCCCCCATTTTATTACTTTTTTTTCTTGTTTTTGAAAGCTGAATGTTTGCAGTGTAGAATGTTGATGTGCACTATTATATGTGATCTCTATCGTGAGGAGAGGCTGTGACCCTTCTGAGTGAAAGGAGATGCTTAGCAGGCATGCAAGGTTGCCAACTCTCACTCTTTTGGCGTGAGACACACTCTTTCATATCCTGTCTCATTTCCATCAACTTCAAAAATTCCATTGGCTTCAATGCATCTCACGCCAAAGAAATACACCTTTTTTGTTCTATCTTTGACAATCTCACCAATTCTCACGCTAAGTAAGCCTTTAAAGTTGGCAACACTGGGCATGTTATGGATGAATTCTCATTTTTTTTGGGGGGGGGGGGGGGGGGGGGGGGACAGCATGCTTTTAATCGCAGCCTGACTTCAAGGACAATAATCACAGGAGCTCCCATTAAACAGCCAGGTCACAGGACGCACAGGATCGCTAGCCCGACCTCCTGGGACAATCAGGTTTTCCCCTCGGGCTGCCCTGTCCGACAGGCTATCAGCAATTGTCCCCTAAGTGAAATACAATTCCCTTCTTTATTCGCCCTTTCAGGTTTAACCAGCTTTAACCAGGTTTAACTAGCTAATGTAAGAACGCTAAAGATGTCATAGGCTAGATTTAATGTTACAAACATAGTCTATGGGGCAAAAAGCAGCATTTAAGTTTGTGAGTGTGTAGTTTATTCTAAGACTGATTAACACATACCGTCCGTTGAAAGGCTTGCCTA
>NC_045157.1:27870585-27880585 GCF_900700415.2 Clupea harengus
TTAATAATGCAGTCTTTCTGCCTGATTAGTGCATGCTTTCTCTCTCCCTCTCTCCCTCTCTCCCTCTCTCCCTCTCTGTCTTTTTTTGTCTCTTGCTCCCCCTCTCTCTCACTTTGTCTTTTGTGTCTCCGTCTTCTCCCCAGCTCACATTCATTTCCTGGTTCTTAGCCCTTTCTTCCCACTCGTTGTCTTCTCCAAGTTGTCACCGAGTCTGTTACAAGTCTGTTGACTTGGGCGCTGCAAACACATGATGTTAAAGGATTTGTCTGGCCATGGGCTAAGCTTGTCTGCCAGTGTTTGCCTCTGAGCTGTTTGTGTGTGGAAGACACATAACCATCACTTTGCTTTCTGTGTGTGCTTATGCATTTGTGTGTATACGTGTATGTGAGTGTGTGTGTGTGTGTGTGTGTGTGTGTGTGTGTGTGTGTGTGTGTGTGTGTGTGTGTGTGTGTGTGTGTGTGTGTGTGCAGACGTCTGTGTGACAGGAAAGCATACTGCTGCGGTATCATTCATTCATCCCCCCCCCCCCCCCCCCCCAACTGTCTTCTACAGACACAGATGCTCTAGAGGGCTCCTTAGCTGATCTCCCACCACATCGCTCATCTGATCATCTTCCACCTCGACCTCTCACCAGGGGAGGGAGTTAGCCTCACTGAGCCCGGTAACGAAGGCCCAGGAGTCAGACTCGCTGATGCCATCCCCAGTCAGGAGTCATCATCACTCCCAGCTAACATCATCACTCCCAACTCTAGGCCTGCACACACACACACACACACACACACACGCACACACACGCACACGCGCGCGCACACACACACACACACACACACACGCACACACACACACACCCACAGACACACACACACAGAAACAGACAGGCAGTCCTGACAGACAAGGCTGCTATTATCACAGGTGAACTCTGAGATCAGGGCTGCCGGGGGGGGGGGGGGGGCACATCACTGGGCGCTTTCTCTGGCTTCACTCCCTCACAGCAGGATGGAATACAGTCATAGTCTGGGAGGCTGATAGTCTGACTGGAAGCTTCCAGAAAGCGAGGAGGGGTGGCATGTTTTTGGTGTCTCAGTATTTCAGATGTTCCGGGGTGAACGTGGATGAGAGCGTGGCGACCACAGAGGGGAGAGGGGCTCCTCCTCAGCCCATTCACTGCATGAACCCATGGCTGATCGGGCAGCTCTCAAGTCCTCCAGAGTCACAAAGTGAAGGGGCCACTTGAAAGGCATCACTGCGCCCCCCCCCCACCCTAAAATCAGAAGTCATGGTGAATGCTTCCCCGACGAGGATGTCCTTTCCCATCAAAGCGCGTTTCTCTTCTGCACACACTTTCTACCTACAAGCAAACTGATTTTCGGTCCATGGAATTTTCGGTGTGTGTGTGAATTAGTCACATACAAGATTTGCCCTGTGTGATTCAGTTTGTGGCCATGGGCACGAATGCAAACACATGGCATTAGTGAAGGTGTGGGCCTACGGTACAAGTTAGATGCCATAAAATGACAGCTTGTGGCAGCTATTAAATGAGGCGTCTATACCACGAGCCTGGCAGGAAGAGACCTGGCAGAATCAAACCTGTCAAACTGCCCGGCCGTGCAGTTAAACGTGCTTTACCTCACAATTATTCTTTCCTAGGGACTGACCTGAATTAGCGTGGCAAAGTTGGAGGAAAGGTACATTTGACATTCTGCCTTCACCCTGTGCGTCTGAGGCAGCAGAGTAAGACGCTACATGAATGTGTTTAAGCAGCATCCGTCACGTGACAATTAGGCCTCGAATGACACTGTCTGACACATTCTGTTAGACAGAAGTCCCCTACACTACCAACCCGTCACCCTGACCCAGCTGAGCAGCCAAGGCAGGTGTCGGATGAGGAGGGAGAGGAGGAAGCTGTGTGAGTGGGGAGGAAGAATGGAGAGGATCAACTCAGAAAGATCATTAGTGGGGAAATTGAACTGAAAATGGTGCAGGACAGACCAAATAAGCAGAAGCAGGATAGCAGAGGGATCACAAAGGGAGGGAGAGAAAGAGAGAGAGAGTGTGTGTGTGTGTGTGTGTGTGTGTGTGTGTGTGTGTGTGTGTGTGTGTGTGTGCGTGCATGTGTGTGTGTGTGTTTGTGTGCATGCATCCCTTTTAATTTGACATTACACAGTATCCCCTGCTGATTAACATCCAATTTGAACAAAGACGGTTAAATTGCCCAAAAGTGTGAGCGAAAATTAAGTTACCCACTTGAAAATTTAACAGCATTGTAGGAGCCGCATTTAAGTTTTTTGTATTTGGAATGATTTATTGATTTTTCCCCTTTTTGTGGAATTGCGAGTGTGCGCCCTCTATAGGTGGTGACGGTGCCACCCTTGAAATGGCTGCCAGACACGCATGGCGGGGAGAAGGCGGGCGCAATTACCGTCATTGACCTCAGTGCTGAGGCCGTGAACCACGCTGTCTCCGTTTGGGCCTGTTCAGCTTGTTGCAGCGTTTAGTTATTTGGACTTTAAAGCTGCAATTGCATCCTTATTTTTTGTGACAATTTTTCTACAATAAAACCGGCAACATTGGATGGTCAAACTCCCTTTGTATTGGATTATTGGACAGAACTGCGAGTCTTGACATTGCTTCTCCTGCTTTCTCCATGGTGGTAAAATCAATTAGGACGTAGGAATAGGATATAGGAAAACTCAACTGTTTTTGCCACTACAAGCATTTTACAGAGGTGTCTATCTTCCTGGAGCAGCTGCAGTAGCTGAGTCTCGCCCCAAGGCACCTTCCATGTTAAATTATCGACAGCAGCCAATCGATGACCCCCCCATCCACGAAACTCCTTGCTGAAGCTCTGTACTCCATTGCTCTGTCAAGGAAGCTTTGGTTCACCTAAGAGATGAATTGTGAGGCTGAGCCCTTCTAATGAAAAGCTGCATCAAGGCAAGTAGGAAAGCTAGGAGTTGTGCTTCCAGATTCACAAATTGAACAATTCTCCATTGCTGCTCACCCCCAGGCCAGGCAGACGAGCAGCATATGTTTGTGCTTTTGCAGGTAATGTTTGTTGAGACACACCTTTTATCCAAGATTATATTATATATATATAAATATATAAATATTTTTCACACCACCGACATCTCTTTCTCACTTCTAATACAAGAAGAAAAAAGATAATCATACACCTTTTTTCAGTAACTGTGAAAAGCCAAATATACTACTATCATGTCTGAGGAGAGGGCAAAGAAACAATACAAATCCTATCCTATCCTATCTGGAGCCGGTGGTATTAAAGCGCGTTAATCACAAGCACGCGTCCAGTGGAATGCAGCGCTGATGACAGAAATCAGGCAGCTCATTCTTTGTTTTTTTTATTTGACTGTTGATTAAAACAGCATGGTGCCACTCCGCTCCCTTGTGAAAGTGAAAGTGGCAAGAACAGCGCCTCTCCCCTTCCTGCGGGAGCGACACAAACGCTGAGAACTCCTGCGCTCCTGCTGTCATCACTTTACGATCAGCACCTGGGCCCCCGGCATGGGAGCACAGGGCACTGCGGCGTTCAGCAACGTTCAGAAGTGTTCAGCAGTGTTCAGCAGACACACGTGACTGCCTCAGACGAGAGAGTTTGGAACGCGTTTCAGCTCTTTTTATATGAGTGGAAATTAACTGGAGATCTCAATACAAATTCTCCTTAGTAATGCAGTGTGTTCTGTGTCCAGTGAAACACAAACACAGGCTGCCTTTCTCTCTCTCGAGACACACACACACACACACACACACACACACACACACACACACACACACACACACACAGACACACACAGTGCACACACACACACACACACACACACACACACACACACACACACACACACACACACACACACACGCCGGCTGAATACGGAGAGGAGAGGAATGCCAATATCTTGTCTGCCTTGTGGAGAGCAGGACAGACTCCGCCTGTCTCCTTGGGCCCAGTGCTTGGAGCCCAGAGGGCGGCAGAGAAGGGTTCAGATCGGGGGGGACGCATGTGAATCCACAGGACGCATGAAATACTTTTCATCTGACATCGGCAAAAAAAGAAAGGCCCCAAAAAAGCAAGCTTAAAGAATCCGTATTCATGAGTGTCCATGAAAGGCTTCCATCCGTGGGGTTGAAGGGGGTGTTCAAAAGGGAGAAACACACCACACTAAAAGGAGATCAAACGTGGCCAACAAGGTGCGTCAGGTTCACTTGATGAATAGGGTCCTTGCGTAAGAAAGGTGGCAATCTGCATGTCCCCACTGAAATGGTAGCTCACCCCCCCCCCCCCCAAACACACCTACAAACACATCTTTCTCTCTCTCTCACTCTCTGTCTCAATCACACAGACACACACACAGAATCACACACAAAAGCTGATTGACAGCGGGGGCGTAGTTCACCCATGTAAAAGAGTCGGGCTTGATTAAAGACTGCAGGCTCAGTAGCGCCCCGTGCCACCCCCCCACGGCCCTTTTCTCTGTGCACCAGGAGGGCTATCTAAACATTTCTTTAACCCTGCGCAGCGGGTGGGTCTGAGCTCTCATCCACAGAGACATCCAGTGGAGGTGTGGGGGCTGAGGGATCATGCTGCGATCTGTCTGCCCGCCGTTGAAGCATCGGGAGCGAGGGGGGAGGTGGAGGGGCAATCTAACCCACGCCTGCCTTCGTCAAAAACACCAGATCCAGTTCAATCGCTAATTAGCGGCGGTGGCTAATGGGCTTGCTGGGCCAACACAAAGGCTCATGTGACAGCTATACACATCTTAATCACCTCACATTCTCCAAGGGCAGCGGGCAGAATTAATTGAAGCGAAGGCAGAGGAAGAGGAGCGGAGGAGGAAGAGCGAGTGGGAAAGTGTGAGAGAGGAATGTAAAATGTGTGAAAGAGACAAAGACAGAGCGAGGAGGAAAACTTTGCAGCACAGGGGATGGATGAACGGAGAACACAAACGCGCTCTGAATCTGTTCAACACTGACTCACATTCTCTCTGCATGATTTTCTCTTTCTCTTTCTCTCTCTCTCTCTCTCTCACCACACACACACACACACACACACACACACACACACACACACACACACACACACACACACACACACACACACACACACACACACACACACACACACACACCCTGTATCTTAAATGTACAACAGACACAAAACAACATAATCACAGCCATCAAACTGCTCGGGACTAAAAAGAAAACAAAGGATTGGCGAAGAAGACAAAACCCATCAGTCCCGTGTTAATAAGAGAGGAAAGGGTTTGGACGTCCCCTGCGAAACGCCTCTTAATTGCTCCTCTTTCTCTAGGGCTCCCCATGACAGCCATGGAGCCGCTAATGATTCAGCACAAAGGCGAGACAATCTAGGTGTCACGGCAAAGCGCTCCAAATGGCAGGTCCGCGATCGGCCCCCACCGCCCCGGTGCTCTTTGGCACATGTCAAAGTAGTTACGGGCGGTCTGGCAGCTCAATAGCCAAGGAGGCCAGGGGCGAGTTGGACGCGATCAGAACGTTTGGCCACTGTCAAGGGAGGTCAAGGAGACAAAGACGGCCGCTGTAAGAGACATGGGGAGGGGAGTTTGAGCGGAGTGCACTCAGACACACTACAGCAGTAGACAACTCTCTCCTCTCCACGCACACATGCATTTTGCATCGAGTTATCTGATGAATACAGAATGGACTTCTATATGCAGACAAACAAACAAACAAACAAACAAACACATGCATAACTAATGTGCATACCCAAACACATACAAATGCAGAAGGAAGCACTCAAACTCCAGTAATTATGCTCCCTGCATGAATCCCCTTGTGTCCCACTGGCTTAATTCCACACAAAGAGACCGAGGCACACTTTCTCTTTAAATCGATCAGTTGCTACAACCCCCTTCTCCTCTTCCTAATTAGCCAAGTATATCACAGATTAGACTTATCTCTGGCTAATAAACACACAGATTGAAGGGTCATTGTCCCTGATGGGAATGAAATGCGCTGATGACTTTGTACATGAAAGGGAAAGTTGGGGCTTTCCAGCTTAGTGTGGTATATTATTTAAGGCCAGTTTACGGCTGTACAGAATTAAATACAAATAAAAAATCCTCCAAATTCCGTTTGAGACGTATGTAGTATAAGGTGTTTTGTGAGTGACCATAGTCCAATATCTCAGAGTCTCTTCAACCCTGAACCTGATGACATATTAATTAAATCAGCATATAATGCACTAAGGTTTTATAGCATTAACACATGGGGTATTCATAGTGTAAACTGCTGGTTGCTGCTTTTTCCCTTTCTTATCACCCCTTCCATGGTTCATTAAAATACGGGAGTCGTGCTAAATTCAGGGGAGAATAAAAGTAATTTACTTCTCAAATAAAAAAGGCTAGCTGCTGCATAAATATGAGCCACAGTGAGCCTCTGCACTCAGCATCCCAAACAATAGCACAGCGCGCGCTGGATGACTAATACTCAGCTGCACTGATCACCTTTTTCAAATAACGCCAACCTCCTCAGAGAATGCCCAGGGTGATTATCCAGTAGAGCGTGTGTGCGTGTGTGTGTGTGTGTGTGTGTGTGTGTGTGTGTGTCTGTGTGCTTATTGGAAGGAATATGCACACACTTACGTACATATTTTATATTATAATTTTCAACAAAAAATGTGATCTTGACAGAATAAGTAGCAGTGAAGTAGCGATTGCACCAAAGAAGAGAACATGAGCTAGATGTAGCAGCAAGAACAGGGGAGAGAAGAGAACATGAGATAGATGTAGCAGCAAGAACAGGGGAGAGAAGAGAAGAGAAGAGAAGAGAAGAAAAGAGAAAGGGATGAGAAGATAAGACACAGACATGAGCTGAGATGGGAAAGAGAAAGGAATTTGCTATTCCCTGTGAAAAAAAAAGCCTATCTCTAACTTGTGGATAATCAGACAGGACAATGCAGGAAGAATTAATCACCCCAGCACTTCAAACAGCTCTGATTCAGATTAGTCAGATTTCTGCTAAGGAAGACAATTTGCTTACAAGTTTAATAAATCAAAAAGGGAAAAAAAGAAAGAGAGGCATCTCAGAAGAGTCTAGATTTTGTCTGTTTTTTTTTTTCTGCGCATATCAAATGCATTGTGCAGATGCAGTGAGATAGCCCCAGTTACAAATCTGGAAACACGAGAGGAGAGGAAGAAGCTTTGCATACTTCCCCTCTGATTCTGACACCCTTGCAAAGAGATATGTTAATTCCACTGGTTAGCAAAGACAGAAAAAAGTCAGATGATGGTGGAAAAATGGGATTAGGAACAGCATGCCTTAGAGCTACGAGCTCCAAACAGATCATCTGTCTCGCTTGCACTCTCTCTCTCTCTCTCTCTCTCCCTCTCTCCCTCGCTCACACACAAACACACAAACACAAACACACGAACACACACACACACACACTCGTACACACTCAATCACAATCTCATTGAACTTTAGGTCAAATCAAACACAATGGTGCAGAATGCACCAGGAAGAACACCCCGGCAAACACTTGAGAGGCATGAGGCACCAAATATATACATGTAAGCAACAACACCAGCCTGAGCAGGGATCAAGGGGTAGCACACATCAAATATGCATCGACACCGACACCGACAGCGACACACACACACACACATCACAAACACTCCTGCTCAGTGGAATATGCAAACCCTCTGCGGAAAAGAAAAAAAAACACTGAGAAGTAAGACTGCATATCTGGGGGCAAAGCAGGTGAAGGAAAGATCATTTGTTTCCACATACGACACGACATCTCGTACTGCTGCGAGCCCAAGAAACACAGATTGCAGAAACTTCTCTCCTTGTACATATCTAGATAAGTAGTTTTTACTATGCTTGCCTTTAGCTGGAGTTGAAAGTGTGTCTACGACAAATGATACAAAACATTTCAAAACATCTCCTTTTGCTGCAGGACAAGAAACTTCTGGATGCCAAAATACCTCTCCTGGCATAAATCTGCATATGGAGTTCACTAGTGTGCCATTAGATGCAGGGGAAGAATTGTGGCTGCACCAAATGAATCAAAACAAGCCCTACGGACAAGAAGCAGCTGCTTCACCCTTTTAAGTATTTGATGGTGGCTAATTAGCGTCTTAAGGGTCATTAGAATGAGCAGAGTGATTTTTCCTGCAGCTCAGGTGAGTCCGAATCGATTGTGTTCGGTTTTAAGGCTAGGAGTCTTGGCAGGTAGAGAGTGTTCTGAAACGTAGTGGATTTAGTGGATTTAAAATGTCGTTGGGAAGTTGCTAGGTGTCCCGTAATGTCTCCAGCCACCGGAGGGCGAGAGGATGGCAGTTACTAGACACTGGTTTAAACATTCAGCACAGCAAGCCTTAAGTAGTGTCTCTGTGCGCTCTCATGTGTGAGCATGTACGGGTGATTCATGATTATATGGCTGTGATATATTTATCCGAATGGCCACGCATGTGTGCATTAATGCTCAAGTGTGTACTTGTCAGGTGAGTGTGTAGGCATGTGTGTGCCTAATCATGTTCATGAGTGTTTGTGTGTGTGTGTGTGTGTGTGTGTGTGTGTGTGTGTGTGTGTGTGTGTGCGTGTGTGTGTGTGTGTGTGTGTGTGTCAGCGTGCATGTGTGTAAGAAAGAGAGAGAGAGAGAGAGAGAGAGTGCTAAAATGAGCGTGTGGTGAGCTAAGGCCTGATTGAAGAGAGTGGTTGATTGATGTTTACCTCAGTGGAAGCCTTCTCCCCAATCAGCGGCCCCTCTCTGCTCTCCTCATCTGTTCTGGGCTAGCCCCCGGCCTCTCACTCAGCCATCTCATCTCTGCAAAGTGCCGCTGCACATGATGCCTGACGCTCCATCATAAGACATCTAGCAGGCGACTGGCAATTTCCACGTGAATAAAACCCAAGCTCCAACACGCACTGCTTTATATCAAATCTTTTTTTTTTTTTCTTTTATAAAAAAAAAAACCACCCACCGCCTCAAACACATTTGAATCGATCCCCTTGACAAACAAAGCTGGGAAAAAGCACAACCGCAAGGCAGATTCAGAAGAGGGCAGCCACAGGTCTGCAACGTCGACGAGAAATGGAGGGAGAGAGAGAGAGAGAAAGAGAGAGAGAGAGAGAGAGAGAGAGAGAGAATGGAGAAAAGCTCACATTCAATATCAGAGTCCATCCCATGGGCTTGTTCCCCCGTCTCCTCTCACAGGCACAGTGACGAATTAAGGTGACACGCTTCTGCACTTGACCTTAGAAACAATTCTTGCTTAGCTATTACCAGAGAGGATGCATGGCCCTGTCTGTCTGCATTTCAGGGGGAGAAAGAGCGAGTGGGAGAGAGAGCGAGGGAGAGAGAGAGACAGAAGACAAATAACAGGAGACAGAGAAACGAAGGAGCAACATTGAGAACACAAATAAATGATGAAGACAGGACAGAGACAGGGAAGAGTGAGCTAAGGGCTGTAGTGCATAAGGAGCGAGGGAAGGAAAGTAAGCAGAAAAGAACAAATGAAACAAGTGAAAAACAGAAGAGCCGGAGACACATGTGACACACTTCTGACGCCTTCGCCTGTCTAACACCATGCCTAGGGAGTCCCAGGAGCACCTCCCTGCTCAGCGGCCGCTGATACACCATCATTTCAGAAACACAGCCCTCCCGTCCAATACGGATCAGGCATGCTTGGGACAGACAGCTCCTTTCCCCATAAGCTTCAGTCAGACGGGCAACATGTCACCTAAGCACAGACTGCCCATCGTCAAGGAGACCAAGACAGCAAGCACAAATAGAGCCTCTCAGACACAGAGTCACAGGCAGCTTCATGAGGACAACTCACAGCTACATACTGCACTTAAATGTTTTAGCTCTCTCTGTATTTCTCTCTCTCTCTCTCTCTCTGTATTTCTCTCTCTGTATTTCTCTCTCTCTCTCTCTGTGTAATGTTTTCTGCTAGAGCTGCCTCAGGTGCTTCCTTATAACCTTCCATATGAAGCGTGA
>NC_045157.1:27888085-27890585 GCF_900700415.2 Clupea harengus
TTTGTATACTAGACTGCGAATACAGGAGTACACCGTAAAACACAAAGACAGGATAGACCATGCATTTTGGCTACGTGTGAATAATGCATATACACATCTAGACAGAGAGTGATGCGAAAAAAAACTAATGGATCGGTTGTTTGATGTCAGTGGCGTAAGGGCAAAGTATATCCGTCACGTGAACCAAATCCAAGTTGCACAAAAATATGGTTTGATTATTCGCTCAGCTGAGAGATATAGGAGATATAACCAATTAAACTACAAAAGTCAGTGTCAATCAACAAAACCATCGATTAATCAATAACACAAGTCAACAACAAACACTTCATGCGTTGCGTTCTAATGCTCCAATGACATAAACCAGAACCATGCAAACTACGCAGGCCTAAATGGCGATAATATTAGTGTATGCGACCTAAGTGAAGTGTTCAATTGCTGCACAAATGCATCATATCTACGTTACGCAGTAGTGACATTATGCCCCATATATAGCGGTGCCTCATATAATGTATAGCAACCAAACATTCCGCTGATGCACGTCATCATATTCAATGTCATTTTGCAGGTAACGATTAACCTATAGACGTTGTTAACATAAGCGGCAGTACATAATTCGAGTCCGCAAACCTGACACCGCATGGCAGCCTAAGAAGAAGACAATTTAGACACGGCATTTAGTTAGACTAAATTATAACGCCACAGTCTGCGAAATGTGACTAATAAAAATAATAACAATATTATTATAATTATTATTGTAATAATGCTATGCATAAGCAAGAAAAAAAAGAAAGAATGAATGCCAGGAAAGAAAACTGCTGGAGTCTAAAATGTTCAGCGCGCAAAAAGTTGTTGCTCTTATTTCAATAAAAGCTGTTGCACTTACCCCTTTTATCTTGGACTCTGATAGTTATTTCCACCAGCGGTTCCGTCTCTCGGTCAAGACGCCTGGAAATGACAATATCCCCGCTGTCACGGCTGACCGACACCGGTGTGTTCTCTGCACCCGGGTAAACCAGCTCAAAGGTTGCTGAGGGAAACCGACTTAAACGATTTAAGTTCATCACAACAGAACCAACACTGGCATCCTCGGACACACTGATAACGACAGGTTTGTCCGACTCCTGCAAAGACCTGGACCTGCGGGAGAACCCACTGCTCACATCGCTGACTTCAGGCAGTTGGGACGGCGGTTGGGCCGCGGGCAGTTGTCGGGGGCTGATTTCTATCTCCATATTGTGGCTTGTCCGGGAGGGCCATCCGTGGTCCCGGGCAAATACATTAAACCTAATAGGTGATGCCAGACCTAATATTGAGTCTACAAGAAGCACGTCGCCGGTTTTGGGCACAACATAAAAACTGCCATTTTTCGGGAGGGCGAAATAAATAAGTTCTGCGTTTTTACCACTGTCTGTGTCTTCGGCCTTCACTTTGTAAACCACCGACCGCAGGGCCGTGGCATCATCTAAAGTTATCTTGACATCGGCGTGGCAAAAGGTGGGTTCGTGGTCATTAGTGTCAAGCACGTCCACTTTGATAGATGCAACTTCTGCGACCACGCGGTCGGCCGATGCGCAGTTTTGACAACATAGACCCAGACTCAAGAGATACTCGGCGCGCTCTTCTCTATCCAGTATGCTGGAGGTTTTCAGTAAGATGTGACCGCGTTTGTGATGGGCGAATACGTGGAAGTCTTCGCTGCCGTCTCCTAGGAGTTTAAGGTGCATTCCGGACTTGGAGCACCATTTCTGCGCGTCGACGCGCTTTACCGGTATACTAAGTCCATTCACTTTCGATCCCGGCGGCGAGTTCTCAAATACATGTCCGTGAAAGAAAGGTATCCGTTCATCAGTCTTATTCCCAAAGACTAAAGTCACGCAGTAGGATATCAAAATAGTCCAAATCATGGTTACTGCTGGTTCTGCCGCTAGTGGATGGCTTTTACACGGCTGTGTTCGTCTTGTGAAACATGATAGAGCAAAACTACTCTATCTACTCCAACAAATTACTTGCTTATCGCTGTATGCGTTGTCTCCAGTTTAAGCATTCCATCTGCAGAAGCTGCGCAACTTTGAATCCGTCTCCGACGCGCTCCTGCAGCCGTCTGACTGCTAGCCTCTTGTGGTTCGCGAACGCTCGCCGAAGCTGGCAGACTTTCTGAGAGCTGGACAGCTCCTAGCTGAAGGGGAGGGGCCTCCGCTACAGGGAATCCTCTGGGGAACCCCACCCGACTTGACGGCTGTCAGTTCGTTTAACTTAAAAGTGACTTAAGACTTAAGGCAAGGGAGAAGTCCATTATTTTACTTTCCTGCAGCCAATACGGTATTTCATTTAGTTGTTGTAATGTTGCATCAGAAGGACCAAGGGGGGAGACTTTACATTATCAGACCAGTAGTTTAATGGCATTTAATGAAGCACTGCAACCGCGTTTAATTAATCTTTAATTCTAGATCGTTTATTTGTGTGCTGTCTCTCTCGTAGTACTCTCCAGTACACACACATA
>NC_045157.1:27895585-27905585 GCF_900700415.2 Clupea harengus
TCCCACATTCCATCAGCACGGGATTGCACAGATGGGGAAGCTGTGAACTGAGCAAGGCAGATGTATTTATGATGAAGAGTTTGATATTTTTGCAATACCATTCCAGAGTAACTGAATCCCTGCATACCTGTCTGTACACACCACTACATGTCCCTATCTGTAGTCTTTTAGGAGACAGAATATACTATCCCTTAAGCAAACTCTCTATCTCTCCAGTCATTTGAGCAGGGTGAGAGAGGGAGTGAGATGCGAAGGGTAAGAGCTACTATGCCCATGCTGTAGCCACTCCACATGCTAGTCCAGCTAGAAACTACAGAGCGGCTTGTTAGCATGCAGTCTGGAACTGAGAGGGGGAAACATCATGTGTAGTAGCAGGGAGGCCATGAAGAGTTTGGGGAGGCGGGAGAGCAGCCTCGGGATCAGCGGGTGTGGCTGCCCAAGGACCTGGGATGAGGAGGCGCGGTGCGAGGCGCCCATCATGCGGCCTGGGGCGGAGTGCACAGCGTGTGTGTGGGTTTGGGCTTCTAGTCATGCCCCAGCTCCGCAGACACTTTGAACTCCTACTGAGCACTTGTGTGACACTGGCCCACAGTAGAAGTAGACCTACCATCTATTTCTCTTTCTCTTCCCCCCCTCTCTCTCTCTCTCTCTCTCTCTCTCTCTCTCTCTCTCTCTCTCTCTCTCTCGCTGGACTTGACAGAAAACCCTCTGGCTAATCGGCTTAGCTCATGCTTAATTATTCAGCCCCTGTGGAGGACAGAGAAGAAGCCCCACCTCCATCCACACACCCACCCACCCACAGACTTCCACTCTTCTGATGCCACTCTTCCATTTGTATTTCCTTGTCCATAACTTCTCCACACCCCACCCTTGTCTCTGCCTCTCTCTGGCTCTCCCTCTGCCCAGACAAGCTGGCATTATGAGTGGGATAATCTTCTAATCTCTTTGTTGTAGCAAACTGAGGACAGAAAAAGGAGGAGGGGAGGGGGGATGGGGGGGTGGGATTCATCTGCAAAAGCTTATGAAATGTTCGCTTGTCTGCCAGGGACGTGCAGTGGCGGCAGCGGCAGCGGCAGCGGCATCGGCAGAAGCAGCGACAGCAGCCCGGGCAACAGCTGGCCAGTAGGCTCGTGGTGAATTAGTTGAGCGCCTAAACATAGGTATGGCAAAGGCTGGAGGTTCCTACGGAGAGGATGATGCTGGGGCTTCTTTTGGCACGGGTGCTGGTCTCTGGGCCGCTGCCACGTGTTGTGAGTAATCCGCTCCCTCCTCCCCTTTCCTCTCCTCTCCTCTCCTCTCCTCTCCTCTCCTGGCACCTCAGCTGCTGGCGGTTTGCATCCTCGAATGCAGATGCAAAAGCAATCAGGCTCATACATGCATAGGTACATAGAGAGGACTCAGAACTCCTTATACAGCCAGAAGGGCATACGTGTACTATTTATACCTCCTCTCCTTTTGAATTGAAGGCACACAGAGCTTATACAGCTTTGGTAAATTGGTAACAATATTGTGAATACATGCAATACATTTGCTCTGCCTTTGTCAGTGGAAGAAACATACATACAGTCAACAGAATGCAGTGGGTGATTTTCACGGTGATTCAAAATATATATATATCAGCCATGAGAAATGTCTCGTTCAATTCCTTTCCGCTCACTAATAGCACAAATGTAGAATGTGTATAATGTGGACACCAGGGTCACAGACACAGTGGATATTTTATTTGCACAATAAACAAACAGCCCATCCATTCATCCAGCATGAATCGAGTGAAACCCTCCTCAATACCGTCTCTCTGTATGCCCGTCTCATTCAAGGCTGTATGAATAAACGCTCGCGCTGGAATGCCTGGTTTTTCCATTCGTGTCAAAATGCATGGGCGCCTTTCATTGGGATCAGGCTGCGGCTTTTCACTGGACAGCGAGAGAGACTCTGTTATTGTGCGCCAGTCATGTTGAACGGGTCTCAGAGCCCAGAGGACGTATCAGTCCCAGAACGTTGGCTCTGCTCTGCCCACCCTCACCCACCACAACATGTTCAATGACAAACGGCCATAAGCCACCTCCCTCCATCCACATCATCCTCCTTATCTCCTCCACATCATCTCCTCCCTCTCTCTCTCTCTTTCTTCTCATCCCTTCTTCATTTCAAATTGGTTGAATCTAATTTCATTTGTGTTTTTACACAGGTCCTGGGGTGTTGGTGAGGTGTAAGTGTATAGATATGAAAGGACATTTCACGGTGTCCTGGGGGTCGTTTTAGCCTGCCTTGAACAGTCAACTTGACCAGTGATAAAACAGCAAGCAGGAATGAGCAGATGGACGTCTAAGAATCTGTGCATTAGGCGTGAATGTCACTGTCACCGCAGTCTTACCGAAGATGGAAAAGGAAAGGTGGTGCCAGGAGGGAGAGAATAAAAAAAAGAGTATGGCCCTTGCCGCAGATGCAGCTAAATGCTGCAAAATAAGTGACATGTTTGGCAGTAAGGGACCAGGTCAGTCAAACGCTTCGCTAACACTAACACAAACACTAGCTAAAACACCTCCACACGACATACCCTCCATGGCTAGCTAAGGAGCTAATAACAGTGTGACACAACGGCCTGTAGCTTGCACAGTTTGCACAGTTTGCACGTCTCATATGCATATGCACATGCACTGAAGGCAATATGTTTCAACTAGTATAAAAACAGTAAACCTAGACTATGGACTTGCCAGCGCTGGGTTGTGCCACATAAGCTAGGGAAAGTGTTCACGCTGTACAGCGAAACAAGCTACAGTAACGTACCCATATTACATCCGTGAACGTAACACAGTAGCCAGTTTGGCACAGGCAATGACAAAGATAATTAGCGTTATCAGGTACACTATAATATTACAAGTTACTACAATAACATATTATTGTAGGGAACTGATATGCTAATAACTAAATAGGGTAAATCTACAAAATTAGCATTCTGGTAGTTTGCATAAACAGGGTGGCCTGGGATGGAGTCCAATCCCCTGCCCGAATGATTGCTTCAGTCCGCCCTGCTGGGGAGCGGGTAGGGGGCATGCTGTTTTTAGAGCGTGGGGACATGTGACAAGTCCCTCGAGGACACACTGTTGAACACTGAGTCATTCTGTCGCTCGCATTTGTCGTACAGACATCAGGACATTCCATCTTTAACCGAGTGCTGTGTTTTTTCGTCCATTCTGTTGTTGTAGCACATTTTGTTGTTCTCTCATTAAGGCACAAATGGTAATACGCTTTCATCCATCAATCTCTGGTAATGATTTAAGGTCGCTGTGGGGAAAAGGGATCGTGCAGCTCTGTGAATTCGCTGGCTTCAGTTAGTTGAGTCACAGTTAAAGGTTATGACATAAGCTATTACTTGTATTCCAGTTGGTTGATCTGGAATATGGCTGTAATGACCTCAGCGTTGTGTATAAATATTTGCCTCTCTCGCTCGCAAATACTGGGACAGAGGATTTACGCCTTTTCATTATAAAAACAACACAACAGGACAGGGGGATTTTCATTATAAAAACAACACAACAGGACAGGGGGATTTTCTCAACTGTGTCAAGGACTGGACAAACTCTACAAACAATGACAATATCAAAGACAATGACGTCGAAAGTTAATCGGCAGGGAGTGCAAAAAGGAAATGACAGAGTGAAGGCTCAGTCCCTCATTTGAATGCAAACAAGGGCGCAGAACTATTCACATTTGGACTCTTTTGCAGTCGGTTCCTGGTGGGCTCGTTGTCGTTTCACACAGACAAAAGATGATCATGTGCGAATGTTTTAAATCAGATTTTTCTCCATTCTTTCCCATTTATCCCCCATTCTTTCCCTTTCTCATTTTCCTCCTGTCAACTTTGCTATCCCTGCCTGCACCCATTTGCACATGAAGTATACTTTGATTATCTGAATCCAGGTGGTAGGGTCTGACTAGCAGGCAACTGCATGGGGAAGGTAATTTTCTAATACTTCAGATGAATGAAGACTCAGTCTAGCAACCGTTGATGGATCGGGAACAAGGTTGTATTTACAACGATGTGCATCAAGGGAGAGAAGAAAGGTTTCCCATTAAGATTCACCTGCATCTCTGATTAGAGTCTTGAGTTTAAGGGTCCTACTAAGATGACAAGAGAAGGCGGTAATCAGTGGGTCCAGCCTTACATGGATATAATGTGACTACTCTGAGACATAGACGTTGCCATGCTACACTAATCAATTCTGTCTTGATTATTTGGAACAGATGTCTTGTGACGCAGAGTATGGAAAGAGTTACAGTGGCGCTGTGGCCCTGCTGGAGCTTCAGGAACATAAAGTCCATAAACTACCCCTATCAGCTAGACATGGAGGACACAGACACGTCCCTATTTGAACAAGAATGTATAAGAAACACACGAATATCATGTATAAAAGAATAATGTAATGTACATAAAATGAATGATTACGATTCTAAATCCTGCGTCCTTCCAGTATTCTTCTTGCATCTCCTTTCTTTCTTCTTTCATCCTTTGTAACTCTGTCATTAATTCTTTCCTTCTTTCTTTCATCCTTGTAACTCTGTCATTAATTCTTTCTTTCTTTTTTTGTGACATTTTATCGAGGTTGGCTTCCACACAGCTGGATAGAATGTTTACACCAAACCAGAACAGGTACACTCCGGCCATCAAAAAGCCATCAGTATGAGGTCCTGGGATCAGACCTGTCGGGGGGCCGAAGTAGAATCTTCTGTTGAGAACAGAGAAGGCCACATGCCCTGCAGGTGAATCCACACAGCCCAGTCCGACACCGCGCTGAAGGTCCTGTGTGTGTGTGTGCATGCATCGCTGTGGGTTATGAAGAGGTGAGACACCAGGTGAGCTGGGATATGTATCAGAGTCTTGCCTTTGACTGGGATATGTCTCAGGCCCTTGAGAAGCAGAAGATTGCTCATGGGTCTCTTGTGATGTGTGTGGGGAGGTGGGCAGGGTGTGGAATACAGGTTGACCTCTCGGAACGCCCATCCAGAGTGCTGCTGAGGCCCTGCTGAGGGCTCCTAGTTCACGGTATGTGCCAGCGAAGACTGTTCTTCAAGGTGTTCTTCCTGTGCTGTTAATAAAAGCCCAATCCTAAATTTCCCTCGGGATTAATAAAGTATCCATCTATCTATCTATCAATCATTTGTTCAAGTGCCACCTCATGCAAGGCCCAAGTAGCCCATCAAAATGAATACACACAAGATATAGTAAACTGCATTTCCAAATCTGAATAACTGCTTGTGCTAAGTAGCTAAAAGAAACCTCCAACCAAAGAGAAGCCAATGAGTGCAGCCAGACAGTGAAGCTGGCAACACTGGACTCTGTCAGGAGAGCAGTGAAATGATCAGGACAGACGCTGGCTTAAGTGTGTGGGGGGGGGGGGCATTACTCAGCAGAATGTGGCCTGAGGAGAGCCGGTCATGTTAGCAGTCATAACACGGCACACCACGGGTTCAGAGCCCTGAGAGGAGGTGACAGTGGGGCTGGGTCAAACTCAACACATGAATCACAAATAGAACCCTGCCGTCCGCTCGGTGCTCGTAGCTTGACCGTTAGCATCGAGTACATGTGATGGGACGCACTGAGCCAGACACTGTCCAGAGTGAAGCCCAGAGCATGCGTCAAACAGCACAGCGGCTGACATATCTCTCTGGTTTATTGTTGAGAGAAAAGGTATTGTGCTGTTACTGCTGTACTTAGAAGACCTCCATTTCTCTCTGGCGTGTGCACACACACACACACAGACACACACATACTATACCATCATACAGAAATAACAAGGTTTACTACAAATACTCTATTATTATATCTACAATTACTCTGTTATTAGACAAATGGATAGACGAATCAAACCCATTAAAGCCTATTTAGTACTGAAGCGTGTCACAACCATGGCAATAGCGCCCACAACACACACTCACTCAGTCAATCAGTTGTCTTCTAACATAATTAGTCATTGCAACTGATCAAGTATATTAGAAATTCATTCACTGTGTGATTACTTGTTGGAGACATAAAGGAAAACGGCATTTCTTGCAACCCATATGTGAAAAATAAACGTGTTACTTCCAGAGTCTAGGTGAATTTGCAAACAAATTGTGCCGAGCACAAACAGCCAATCTTATTTCTATGGCTTCGGTGATGCACACAGCCTCCGATGCATGCAATTTATTTTTTCAATCTACCGTGCAGGGGGACACTGGAGTGTTTCATGGGGAATGTTCCTCCTCCTTCCATGACATGTTTCACACACACACACACACACACACACACACACACACACACACACACACACACGAACACACACACACACTGGAGTGTTTCATGGGGAATGTTCCTCTTCCTTCCATGACATGTTTCCCACTCACAAGTGCACACCGCTGACAGACTGACTCTCCTACAACAAGCAACAAAGCAGGAAGGAGAAATGTGTTTTTACTTTTACTTTAAATTGATACATTATAATGTTTACATCTCATTGTTATTGCTTTACTGTTTTTAATCTAAAGTTTTTTCTAATGATTTGATTGCTGTGCACAAAAGCCTATAATTCCTTTTAATTAAAAACTATTAAAAAAAGATTTTCAACACTCCATGACAAACACCTTCAACATGCTGAACTTCAGTATTTCGGAGCATGTTGCCGATGGTTCTTGGCATTATTATGGATTCTTGTCGGCTGCTCAAAATATCTCCGGGTCCATATGTTGCATCTACTTGGAGGGCACATCAGCAGCCTCCCGCTGAGCTGGTATGTATGTATGAGGGCCTGCACGCGTCCTGGTCATTAGGAGCCTGTGCTTCATCTAGAAGAGCTCTGTTCAGTTCATCTCACGTCAGTTCATTACCATGTCAAAGCACATCCTCCTCTTCTCATTACACAGCCACACACTGAGCACGCACCCACCCACACACACACACACACACACACACACACACACACACACAAACTCACACCCACCCACACACAAACTCACACACCCACCCACACACAAACTCACACACACACACACACACACAAACTCACACACACACACACACACACACAAACTCACACGCACACACGCACAAACTCACACACACACACACACACGCACACACGCACACACGCACATACGCACACACACACACATACACACACACACGCACGTGTAGCATGCAGTGCCTCTGCTGCCGTTGATTAGTGCTGAATAGAGTTCTGCACCATTTCACCCCACTGATTATTAGAGCTGGAGGTAAAAAAAAATAGTTAATCTTCCTCATCGCCCTCTTGCCTTTCGTGGGGATATATTCAATCCCCTGTCTCATCTGCGCACAGGGTGCCAGCGAGCACCTCTCAGTAATTAAAGGTGCATAAAGTAAGCCGCTCCACGCTGTCTTAAATGTATCAGGGCACTCACTTAACCTCTGACCCCATTGGGGGGGTGGTTAGTACGCCAAAGCCAAACACTCTGCAGTGGTTATCACAGCGCTACGCTCTGACGGGCATAGGTTCATGGATCCTGCATACATGTAGCAATGTGAGTACTATGTGTGTGTATGTGTTTGCCTGTGTGTGTTAGCTCTCAGAAGAGTGGAATTAACTTAAGTGCTTACAGCAATGAAGACATGGGATGTGTCATGCCAGCAAAGATGTCAACAACAACAACAACAACAACAACTAAACACATGCTACACTCTCCAAACACGACACAAACGCTTACCCATTTCCCTTGTCCTAAAACCCTCTTTTCTTCTCTTTTTTTTTTCTTCTTCTCCACCCAATTACTCCCTCATTTCCTATTCTCCTGTTCACTTTCCCTTTGTCCAGCTCCATGTATTTTACAATTCCACATGTATAAGTCTCTCTGGAGCCCTCTCCTCTCTGCTGCGCTCACCACAGTGCACAGTCCAGCCCCACCACTCCTCTTCCTCTGATGTAACCCACTCTCACTCCACTGTCCTATTACTGTGGCCCCGGGCTTCACTCTTCATTTGCCATCCCTTTCTCTTTCTGCTTCTTCCCCATTTTATCCAATTGCAACCTTTTATCTTGACTTCTCCCTGCCTGAGTGTTAATGCCAATCCAGTAGCATTTGGTGAGCTATAACCTCGCCTCTTCAAATGTCAAGGCTGTCATCGTCTGTCTCTCTTCCAGAATTAGACATTGTTGTTGTTCGACTCACGAATCTGAGTATGTGGCTGTACGTGTTTGTGTGTTTGAGTGAGTATGAAAGAGAGAAAGAAATATTGAAAGAAATAAAGAATGAAAGAAAGAAAGGAAGAAAGAAAGGAAGTAAGAAAGAAAGAAAGAGAGAAAAAAAAGAAAGAAAGAAAGAGAGAAAAAAAGAAAGAAAGAGAGAGCGTGCTTGTGAGTGGGGTCCTGTCTGTGATTGAGTGAGACAGTGTGAGAGAAAGAGAGGGAATTGCACTTAATTTGGGCTTCTCATCTCTCCATCACAGGCACACTGATAAATCTACAAGGGGAGAGTCATTAGAGATACTCAAGCACTCTCATCTCTCTGCCTGTCATCCGTCTCCCTCTGTCAGCCTTCTCCCTTCCACCTCACACCTCCCTCACTTCACACGTCTGCTCCCTCTCTCCCTCTCTCCCCCTCTCTCTTTCTCTCCCTCGCTATCTAGCTCTGGTGAACAGGTACCCCCCCCCCAGAGTCTTCCCATTGGGCAAAAAGCCAAGGATGCCAGGAAACGAAGGGGAAAAAAACTGTGGCTGGTAAGGCTGCCAACCAGGTGGCACCCGCAGATAAAGCACATGGGTGACGCTTTGATTCTGCTCAGCCCACGCCGCCCCTCCTGAGGGCATACGCCACCAAATCCAATCTCTTTGTGAATCAAACTGCCCGTGCGCGGCACCTCTGCAGCTGAGAGAGCTTGATAAAGCCTGCCTTCTCCCGACCCCCATCACCCCCCCCCCCCCCCCCCCCCCTCACACACACACACACACACACACCAACCACCCCTCCCTGTGTGCTACACTGGCTGAAAGCTGGAGTCACACGCCAAGGGCTGGAGTAAAACAAATAATAAACAAAAAATAAATAAATAAAACAGATAAGCGGTGACAGTCATCCACACTCGTCCATCTGACCTGCCCGCACCCGTCACTTTAAATGCTGCCAGCGTCACGGCAAGGCTGCCGCTTCATTTGGAGTCAGTCTCACACCTGATGAATCTACGTGTCCGCGCTGCCTAACGGCCCTCGGGGGCCTCCGAGTCGGCTGCTCTGGCTCTGCGCCAGAGGGGGGAAAAAAAAGAAAAATTACGGCTGATATCTCAATTCACACCGCCGCCGCCACCGCCGCCGCACCGAGACGGACCCATAACTTGAGCCGAGAACCACTTGTGGCTGATTGGATCAGAGAAAGGAGCACGCTGGAGAGGGATGTGTGCGAGCTGATTGACAATGGGGGTAGAGGCCAGCTGCAAGTGTGGAGCAAGAAGCCACGTCTGCTGATCCACTGAGCCGCAATGAAATGCGCTCACCTTGTCTAACACATTTTGGTGGGGTGCCTGAATAAACAGCGTTTTGTGAGAGCGTTTGATGTCAGCCGAAAGTGCAGCTTAACCTCATTTAGGTGGTATGAGTGACGGGGGAAACACAGAGAGAGAGAGACGCTCCGAATGAGCGCTATATTATGAGCAATGCATTAATGAATGGCGCCCGAGGGGAATGGTGCCTCAAAAGCGAATATAGAGATCAATGATTAATCAGCGGCGAATCTGCTGTCATTAGTGTGAGTGGATAGGCTCATCAGTGCGACCTGGCAGCGCTCCTTAAATAGCTTAATTGAGTTTCTTCCCCTTGCCATTATCGGGGAACCGTACATGATGAGCGCGGGGAGCCATTGACCTTTACACATAATCCCCCCCCCCTCCAACCCCCCAACGTCTAGTCCTCCAGCTCTGAAGTTCAGGCAAAATGGCTCCAACTCCCACAACTGGTGTGCATCAGACAGAAAAAGTTTCTCTCCCTCCGTTTGTCCC
>NC_045157.1:27910585-27945585 GCF_900700415.2 Clupea harengus
GACAGATTACAGTAATCTGCTAATCCCCGGGCATAATCAGAGCACATGCACACGCCTCTGCGTCCATATGGAGCAGGTTGGCTCCTGCAGAAGTTGGGCCTGCCCGGGGAGGCCGGAGGAGCACAGGCTGCTTTTGGGATTGCGGCCTGGTCCCGCGGGAGTTCTGCCCGAGCTTAGCGCTCATCAACCCGCACTTTAAAGTTCCCTCTCAAGCCGTGTGCTCGCTCAGCCTGTGGGATTTTATGTGATCAATTTTTAAGGATTAGGGATTACCTCCATCAGAAATGAATAGACGAGTCCCTCCTTCCCTCCCTCTCTCTCTGTCTGTCTCCCTCGTTCCCTCAGCTCTCTCCCTGGCTCCAACTTCCTGTCATTCTTTTGCCAAAGTCCACTTTCCTCTGAAGCTCAATAACAATCAGGCGGATCAATAATGAGCGAGGGCCAACGCTCTCTCTGAAATGACTGCTGCTTTTGTGAGCCCCGATGGCTGCTCTTGTCTGAGGGATCCCTGGGGTTTGCCATGTGTTTCTGTCACCCTGCTGGATGTCACTAAAGCTCTTATGGCTTTGTTAACCCATCATGCTGTATGTCCACTAACCCCTCATAAATGAGTTGACCCCCTCTAAGTCG
This sequence comes from Clupea harengus, assembly GCF_900700415.2. Lineage (NCBI taxonomy): Eukaryota > Metazoa > Chordata > Actinopteri > Clupeiformes > Clupeidae > Clupea > Clupea harengus. The sequence goes on from NC_045157.1 coordinate 27,911,216, forward strand.
GCTTCTCACTATCCGACACTGAAGCCGACAAACAGATGAAAGATAGTTAACCCTTGGCTGTCTGTGACCCCACAACCCCCACGTTTGTGTTTTAAGCCTCAGTACATTTGTGGTGTTCTACTGACTCTGACTGCTTCCTTATCTGTGCGCTGCTTCTGAAGCAAAGGCAGTACCTGAGGATAATGATCACACTCCCTGTCAAGCTGGACACGGCTGGATGTGTGTGTGAGTATGTGTGGGATATGGTGGGGTGGGGGGGTATGGTGGGGTAGGGGGGTGGTTGAAGCACAGCTGCCTTTCAGGGCCCAGGGCAGGGCAGTCTCCAGCTCTCACCACAGAGCTGCATTATTCAAGATCTCCGTGCTCCGTGCCCCCCCCCGTCCCCCCCCACGCGCCCCCGTCCCCTCACCCCCTCTCCCCCGCCAGCCTGAGCTGGGCCATCCGCATGCAGCAGGGCAGCGCTGAGTGGAGCTCCGCAGGCTCTCCAACCTCCTGCCACCATCTCACCCGCTGCCACCACCGCTTCCATCCATCCCGAGCAGCCATACCCAATCAATATATTTGGGCTTCTCCTGGACACAGTGTCAACTCCACTCAGTCTCCTCTGCAGGGGAGAGAGGGTGAGAGACCCAGAGAAGGGGGGGTTGGGGAGGGGCGGGGGGGTGGGTTTGGGAGGAGGGAGAGGAATTATATCAGTCCTGTAAGCTGTTTCTCTGCTCCACCTCTTCTTTTCCTTCTGGCAATGAATTAATATGGCTCAGGCACAGTTTGTTTGTAATTAGCAGCAGGCGCCGTGAAGTGCTTTGGGGGCCCGTTGTTAGCAGCAAACGATTACCTGTGTGCTCAAAGTGACTTCCTAAACATCTGTGGGGATTAGCGCTCCAGCAGACTTCAGATGGTGAGTCCATGGCACATCACAGGAACCCCGAATTTGGGTTTGTTTTAATATGGCAATCATTGGTATGCAAGTGGGAATTGTAAGACTCTCAATACAACACACTGGCTGTAGTGTAAAGTGTATGAATGCATACTAATGGAGTAAAGTCCATCAGAAGGAGTGGTAGTTACAACTAAATCCATGTTGCCATAGACACGGAGTTCAGAGACCCAGGGAAGGCAAAGCGTCACTATGACTTTCTCAGAATGAATCTGAATAGACATTGTCTTTTGGGTTGACTGATGAACAGTCAAATGCTCTCACAGAGATTTGGAAAAATGTTTAACATAATATCATTAATTTGCTTTTATCCACAAAAGATGGTACCTACCAAAAAGAAAAGGAAAGTATCATTTCAAATGTTCATCCCCACATGAACTGTATCTTGTGTTTTTCAGTATATATATTTTTTACCAGTGACACCAAGCTATATGGCCAACACAAAATGATGAACCACAAATGACAATTGCCCCTGTACCACATTTAAAAAGAGTCCAGAGTGTATTCTCTAAACACAGCTGACTGGTATCACAGGGGTTGCATCAGATAGAGTCGATACAGAATGCAAGTGCTCCACTTCGAGCAAATGTTCGGCCATTGCTGTTGCATTAAAAAAACACACTAGACGCATTCTATCTGCGGATCACGGAGGCAAAAACATTGCTCCTCTACTCTTCAAAGACCTTCAGAGAGTTCTATTGATCATTCAGCTTTTATAGACTATACCTACCTTTAAAAAAAAAAAAAAAAAAAATTCTCTGATTCATATTTGAGTGACCATTCTTGCAACTGCAACAATTCTGTTATTGATTTTCTTACCAAATGCTTTCCAGTTACAACCCTCTGATTTCTCAAAGATTACTTGTACAACCATTTCCATTGCATTCATGAGATCACAACACCAGTCAGTGTAAAACTCATTGTATGCTATGGGACTCAGTAATGAAGCTATGTTACCATGACAACATACATACAACTACTATCCCATACAATGTATGCCCTGGTGAGAAACCAATCAGTTGTATAACCAGAATAGCAGTGCTAAACAGCATATATCTTCATAAGAAACTCTGTTCTGTGTCCCTCTGGTGTGAGTAATTGCAAATTCATATCACAGATTAGAATGGACAAAACTCATTGAAGAGAATTATGACTCCCTTAATATGGGTCTTAGTCTTCATCATTTCCCGGTGAACATAACAGTCAATGGTTTGGCAAAGCCATACAAAATGAGACACACACACACACACACACGTGAGTGACTCGTGCTGCATTGAGAGGGACAGAATGAGCAAATGAATGGTACAAATGAATATAGAGGACAAAGATGGGGGCGCCTGCAGGATTGACAGGAAGATAGGATCTCAGTAGAGAGAATAATCAGGGGCCATCAAACGCTTTGAGATGAAAGCGTGAAGGATGTTCGAAAAGACTCTCAACAGGCGATGGAGAAAAAAAAACTCAGGCCGTGTCTCAACTAGACTCACACTGGGAGAGCTTGGATCGCGCGAGTCCATCGATCCCTTTACGCTTGCAGGGAAAAGACTTTGAATCTTAAGTAATCATGGAATTGGATCATGAGAGCAGCGCCGATGCCCCCGAGGACCTCGTGGACCTCCGGTCACTTCTGAGCACACTCGGAAAAAAACACCAGCAAATACTCTATTCACCAACAGCACCGTGCACCAAACATGTCTTCCCCCACTAATCAAATAATCTCTGACAAACCGTCAAAAGGCCAACGCTGTTCACAGAGTCAGCACAGAGCACAGAGTGACTTAAAAACAGAGATGATGGGTACAGCGCAGTGTGACAGAATCATATAGTTGTAGTGAGCTCAAAGCTTAGTAGTCCGTCAGCCAGCCAGTCAGTCAGTCAGTCACAGGAGCAGGAGCAGGAGCAAGGTCTCACCTCCTGCTGGATAGATAATGATGATGTCTCATGCCTGTAGAGCCTACATCAGCATTCTCCCTCTATGCAGAATGGCTTAAAGATCACCATCTTGGCTGGGCATGTTCTAGAAGGTCTAATCATACTCTGACTACACAGGTCTACTGTTGCCAAAAACAAGAAAAACAACTGCTGCGCTTCACAGTTTTATCGCTTACCAAACATTACTGTTGAATGCTGGGAATGTAATGAGTATAAATTGCCAATTAAAATAATATGGCATATTAAATTGGGTTAATCAAGTCTTTAATTGGAAGTAACTTATAATAATTTAATGAGTAACTGGTATGTGTAAGGAACTACTTTGGGATCATTTATAATAATTTAATAGATGACTTGGCAAGCAAGCTTTTGAGAGTCTTATGCAGCACCAGTTATGACAATGTGTGTATCTGCTTGACAATTGGCCTTAGGTATACCTTATATAATATAATCTATATAATTCTAGCTTTTATATTTATAATATAATAAGGACGTAATTAAATTAAATTTGCCTGACAATCTAAATTGTAGAAGAAAACCGACATCTTAATGAATCCCAAATGAAAAAGTATATTTCAAAATCCATATTTCAGAAATCTTTAATGAATTGGCCGTATATATCTGGGACATGTGCTTGCAAGTCTTTCAAGAGTCCCCAGACAGAGCTCTTTACCAACATTCTGGCAATAGTTCTTGTTACCTAATGAGAATCCTGAATCCTGGGAATCCTTCAGTGTAGCTGCTTCGGCCAAGACCACCAGGAACTGCCACATGAGGACCTAAAACATCTGAAAGTGTAAAGCACACAAAGTGTAATGGAAGACCGATCAATACAATACATTGACGTAAACCATGGGTTCGGTCTAAAAGTATATGTAAACTGAGTTGAGTTTGCTTACTCTTGACATAATTTTTTTGCCGACAACCTTGAATGTACTAATTGTGTTTTTCAAAAAGGCTAGATTACATAAAAGGCATGGAGTATGCTGGCCCTTTCATGCTTATTAAGAAAGACAGGAAATAATGACTCCAAGCCATGGACACTTAAGTGTGCGTTATGATATTTGATAAGATTCTTGATATATTCCAAAGTAAAGTTGAGTTGTTCTTTTCTTATAATCTCCACACTGATGAAGCACGACAGGTATGACCGCAACTATTTATATGACTACAGCTGTGATATCTATCATGAATAATGCTACTTTGCAATAGGCTGTGATGACACAATCTAATTGATTCGATTCAGAACACCCACGCGTGACTAGTCTCTGGCGTCTTTGGCAGCTCTGAGTCTACTAATCACATTTGGCCTGCAAACAAAGCCAGACAAACTTAGATAGTCATACCTCCTCTTCTTCAAAGGTCATCCCAGTCCTGCTCTTGTTTAACAAAAATGTATCAATGTATGTATCCTTCCGATACTAAAGGGCTTCAACTAATACCAGTTTTGTTTGCTGATGTGTCAGCTGCACAAAATCACACGTGTTGAATGTTGTTGAAATTGCGATCACGGACCGAAAGGGTTCCATTCCCCAGCACTGTTTTCAGCTGTGATTCAACAACACCAGTTGGAGTGTGTTACATCCTGAGATGAAAATAGTCAGTTCTTCTCTCAGCGGCGTCTCTGGGGCCCCGTGGAGTCTTAATGCACGAATATCACCATGAGGCATCATCTTATCTCATCTCATGATTTGTGGCAAGCACCGAATAGGCCCACTAGATAAGCAGGATTTGAAATGTGACCTAACTGCAGTATGTAAGTAATACAGGTCACAGTGCACATGGACAGAGCCACATGGACCCATCTGTGGGCCTGAGCTGAGTGCATAGGAAGTCATTTGTGTAAGTAACAGTGTGTATATATATATATATATATATAGTAGCTTGGATGAGAACAGGAGGATGCACTCATGAGATCATGGCTACGTGTTTACACAAGCACCGGCTGCAGACACGTTCTGCTGAATCCCTGCTTTCGTTTAATCTTCCACTTTCTGCTGAGACCGTGCTTATGTACATCAAACAGCTCACCCCTCACACAAGCCTTCCATGCCTTGATGCAGATTAAAGACAAACAGCTACAGATAAATACAAAATATGAGTGCTGGTAATCCCAATACACTAGGAAGCTAGGAACGCCACTTTTTCAACTAACCAGTAAACACAAACTGGCATAAGGACACGGAGTCTGATCTTTAGAAGTTTAGAAGTTCAGTGTAAAAAGGTCAGTTAAGCACAAATGGCTTCATGACTTTTGCCAATTACAGCAGCTAATTTGACAGCATGTCTAATGCCGCATCCTTAAAAGGGAACTCGGTTGAACGACTACATTTCTGGAAATAAATGAATCAATTAACCATTAGAGGAAATATCTGTGAAAGCATCAATTTTGGTGCATCATTTAAAATGTCCAACTAGAAACTTCTAGAGACAGCAGGGCACCGATCAAATTGCTACTCAGTGGGTCATCTCAATGGGTGAGAATCAACAGTGTTCATATTTTAGTAGCTGAAACATCTAACCAATCTTTAAATTATGCAAAGACATGACACCACATTTCATCTGTGCTTCTCATGAGGTAAAATATTCATTTGATGACATGGGGGGAAATGTATTTCTATATTACAGCCTTTTTGCAGGTGATGCTTTATTTCACCATCTGCTTTAGACCAGTTGAGGATAAGTCAATGGTACCAACACTAAAGGTAACTATTTTTGGGAAAACAAGTTACTATAAAAGCTTAGTGCTACTATAGAAAAAGGCTGTAATGTATTGAGTATTAAGTGTAGATAACTGTCTAGTATACCCAAACAATGTAACTAAATTACAATGGCATTCTGAACAGGTTTAATTATTGACTTGGCCAATGGGTGGAAAACAAGTCTAACTTTTTTCAGCTTATGCAACAGCTCAGCGTGACATTTTCTCTCTATGCATTATCTCTCGTTGAACACAGACAGCCATAGACTGACCAGGAGGCAAAAGGCTTAAACTTGGATTCTCTGGCTTCTCGGCTTAAATCTCTGATTCTATGGCACACTGGTTAGATGTGAAATGAAGTCCGCAGCATAGCAATTTCATCTATACAGCAATCGATCATTTCATCTTCAAAGTCAAGGCTATGCAGGTATCAAACACATTGCTTTGCTGAATTCCACAGTGCTGCATATAAATAATGGTGGGAGATGGGAAGAAAGAGAGAGGCAGTGTGCAAACCCTGTACAACATGACTGATCTAAGAACAGTGACTCCATACACGGATGCGCGCACACACGCATGCGCTCAGCCTCGGAGAAGATGTTGAAACTCCTGCGTTGGAAGGGCATTTAAGAAACCTGGCATCACCTGACCACACCTTTTTCCCCCCCATAGGTGACAGTAAATGGAAATTGATTTTGAGTGTTAACACAACCACAATGCTTCCAGGTGCCAGATGCCAGGAGGCAGCGTATGATGATTAAACGCCAATCAATTCAGTGCTGTTGGAGAACACTGATGAGGCTCACTCGACTGCTCAGCGTTAGCCAAGCCTAAGAAATTCTCAAGGTGCTAAATCCTTGAGCGCACTTAGCACCTGATTAGGAGATGCTCTTTTCCTTCCCCAACGCTCGCTCACAAGACTGAGGTGATAAATGAGGTGACGGTACCCGAGCGGATGTCGGCGTGCTATTGTGCACGTCTGCTTCTGCAGGTTTTTCAAATCAAGACTGTCGCTCGGCCTGCCTTTTTTTTTTTTAGCAGCGAGCGGTAAGCCTTTCAGCCGCTGCCATATCCAGTCACTCAAGCAGAGAAGGGGAAGAAGAAAAACAACCAAAGTGCTGGATTACAAACGAGGACACAGACTCACCCCAGCGCTACTTATCTCTCCTCTGCGGTGCAGCGTGGGACGTCCCACAGCAGCCGGAGCACAGATGTAGCCAGAGGCAAAGCGTGTCGGCCGCTCGAGGAGCAAAGGGCCCTGAGCATCCTCTAATAATCAAAGGCAAGTTAAGTGTCATCCGGAGTTGTGCGAGTTGTTTTTTGCTTTCAAGGTTTTTGATGTCCATGTTCATTAAAGTGACAAGGAAGTAAATGTGGTTGTCTGGTAATCTGGGAAGATAAATTGGAGGCAATTTGGAGTGTTCCACTGCAGCACCCATAATGGTGTTTCAGCAAAGATGAACACACACTCATACAAACAAACACACACACACACACACACACACAATGTCTTCAAAAAGGTCTCTTCTGAAAGGTACCAGCTAAACCATGAAATACACTTGAGGCATCAGTTTGGTTGTCAGGTAAAGGCTAGGCAGATTGCCATGAATCATAAACAGACAAACTGACACTGATGGTAAGAGGCAGTAAATGTTTGCAGGCACTGAACAATGTGCACCCCAACTATACATGCCACCCAAGCTTCTCTACTCTGATGCTTGGCACGATACCCTTACATGCACACAACGCCATATATCCATGCCAAACCTTTCACTGACCGAAGTAAACAACTACTCCAAATTAGCCATGCAGATAGCTGGGCGACCCAAAAGCATGTCTAATTCGACTAAAGGAAAAGGGGGTCGCAGTGGTTTAGCCACTCAGTAAGGTGGCGAGGGTCACCCGTCTCCAGTCAGCTTCGGAGGATGAAGGTTAAGGTTGTTTCTGGGCGCAGGGAGTAAAGCTGGCGTCTGGTGTCTGAGGGAGCGGAGAGGGGTCAGGACGGACTTCTCTGTGTCAGTCAGTGCCCGTGGCTGGTGGTCCTTCACTCTAGGGGGGCATCTGTTCTTTAATTAGCCCAATTAGCTGGCTACGCAGTGCATCAGCATTCTGGTGCACTCGCCCCCGCCGTCAGATCAGCAGCGCCCCCCCCCACTCCCCCTCCTCTCCTCCTTCCCTGCCTCGGTTTGCGCTCCACACTCCAGCCCGGGGTCATCATTACCAACACAGCTAAGCAGCACACGCCTGCCACAGACACCAACGCTGCTCCCTGCACTCAAGTCAAGCTTCATCACCATCATTGCCATCACGGCCACCGCCGACGCAATTATCATCATTACAAATCTATATTGTTTTTCGGTTGCTTTCTGGTCGCTGGCAGCCCCTCCGCCCCTTTCGCTCGCTGTGTTTTCCTCCAGACCCATTAAGCTTCCCTCCTCAGCCGGGCATAAACACTTCTGGTTTCTGACGGGCGCAAAAGCGCAGGTGTGGGCCTCAGCGGGACACACATCAAGGTCCACTTGTGAGGTGTAAATACTGTTGAACGGAGTGGCGCCTGAACCATTGTTAAATGATGGCTTTTAAAGCACGCACTCCTACTGAGCAATCTGTAAGGACTACACACTGTGCCCATAGGGGGCTGTGTAAAACAGAAGAGAAGAGGAAGAAGGAAAAAAGACGTAAAGAAAGAAAAAGGCAGAAAAAGAAAAGGGGGAGGCCGGCACAGCTGTGACCCTGACAAACCTCCTCATGATGAAGCATTATTTATGGCGGGGCCAGAAGGAGGTCTTGTGCCGGACTGAGTGCCAGCATGAAGGAGGTAAGCGGGTGGAATGGAGAAGAACCCAGATCGGTATTAACATTGGATGAGGCATCAGAGGAGAGGCAGGCAAGCTCACTGTGGGTACTCCAAGGTCTCCACTGGGCTCTGACACACACACACACACACACACACACACACACACTTATTCAGTGCTGCACTACGCCAAAGCAGTTCCACGACTGTGAGTAAGTGTGAGTGTGTGTGTGTATGTGTGAGAGTGTGTGTGTGGGAGGGAGTGTGTGTGAGAGTGTGTGTGTGTGTGTGTGTGTGTGGGGGGGGGGGGGGGAGTGTGTGTGTGTGGGAGTGCATATGCCTGCAGCCCCTATCCTTCCTGATCAAAGCACAGCCCAACACTCAATCCCCTAGGCTCCCTTTAAAGGATTGTGTACACACATAGACACATACACACACACACACACACATATATATACACACCCGGTCAAAGAGAGATCTCTTTTTTCTTGCATTTCTTTGTATTCACATTATACAACATCCTTCACCATACAAATAGCATTAAATCTACAGAGACACATGGACACTTCAAACACACACACACACACACACACACACACACACACAGAGACACACACACACACACACACACAGAGACACACACTACTGCCTGCTCCCTCACCAGTTCTGACTGTCTTGTGCTCACTGACCACTTGTCTGCATGACTCACTAAAAAACATGGAAATTAGCCTTCACAAACCCCCAGAAAGGGAGACAGCGAGAGAAAGAGAAAAAAAAAAACACAATTACACCCTTGAATGCAGATGAAAAAGTGCGCTGTGAGACCGAGAGACAAAGGCATCGAACCCAAATCAGATGGAGCAGCGTCAGTCTGATGAAGGAGCACCGTGCATGATGTCGGGGAGAAACAAGACACAAGGCAGGATGCACAACTCTGTTTTTTTCTGAGACATGCTTTACACAAAGCACTGCTCCACACGCCAAGCCCTGGCAGCAGACATGCAGGCATTATGAGAGAGGGAAAGGAGAATAGAGAGAGAGAGAGAGAGAGAGAGAGAGAGAGAGAGAGAAATGGAAAGCACAAGAGAAAGAGAGAGAATGCTCACACATATGAATCAACTAAATGACTCAAACTGCGTGTGTTTGCGAAGTTTGTCACAGTGGCTGCTTGCGCAGTGAAAGATGCATATGCTAAATGAGTCACGCATTACAGTTTGAAACACAGGTTATGAAATCAGCTGACACCAGGCCCACACTCATGTATATGTGTTTATTGGGCTCCATCACAGTTGGCCATGTTCATCTGAGATGCATCTGATTAATAAACAAACAGGGTTCTCAGAGTACAGGGGGAAACCCTATTCATGATGATCTGTACTGAGTTTGAAAATAACAGCCGTTGGCGCCCTGGTCCATTGCTGCAAGTCAAGCCACTAAATTCTCTCAGAATTACCCAGATTTCATGGTTATTCCAGACACTTGCAGAGGGGAGGCAAAGAGCTCCTCCCCAGACTACGGCCCCACAAGACTAGTTTATTTTGGGGCGAATTACAAAAATTGAATTAGCCACTCCTGACACAATTAACTGCCTTAGGTGAGAGTGCTGTAATTTTTCAAAACAGACACTTCACTAATAAATCAATAGCCAACAGTCCAATTCTGTTTGCTTAGTCAGTGCATTGTTTATGGACTGTGTTGTATTCAGTAATGTGACCACAGCTCTTTTCACAATATGGTGTTTACCATCTTCAATCAATAATAATTGTAGAGAAAAATTGCTTTAATCTCACTGAAAATCTCCTCAACTCACACTGCAGTTGTACACATGCTGTACTTTAGGGTTGAGAAATTAGTCTTGACTCATAAAAGAATAAGTTGTTGAGACTCAAAAAGTAACTTTCTCAAAAACAATTGAGAGACCAAGCATTCCCAACACTACAGACCTCATTAATATACCAGTTTAATTTCTGTATTACACACCATACACAAAGATAAAGTTGGACACACACCGTACTGTGAGGTATTAGTCTTGAATCATCAATGAGAATACGTTTATTCAGTTATTCGGTTGAAAAAAACGCAACCACCTCTATTAGAAACTATTATATTATCAGATGAGACAAACACTATAGACTCACCAATGACCCCCTATACCAGTTAACCAGTTCAATTTCTGTAACACGGACAGACACACACACACACACACACACCTCATGGCTTTAAAGCTGCTCTATAAGTTCACACACAGGTATAGGGAGCATTGACAGCTAATTGTACTGTATATTAAATGGACTACTTCGTGTTGACTGGGAAAGTAAAGTATTCACTAGTCAAGAGTCAGCTCTCGTAAGTAAACACAGTACTCAGGGCCTTACAGTCAGTCCAGGGGCATCTAGCAGAGCTAGTAATCTTCTGGTCTGGCCGGGGGGGGGGGGGGTTGCAGGTTATCCCTGTACCATTAAACACAGTCATTTGCACTTTTGTACTGATTCAGTGTGGCCAGCAGGAAACTACCACAATCCTCTTACAGACGCTCCCACTGCACATGGGCCAGGCTGGGGCCTAGAGCAAAGGGCTTAACTCTTCATTTCCCCATCTGTGCTCATAAATGCATGTTATGTACGTACGCGTGTGGCTGTGTGTATGACAGGAAACAAGAGCTAGAAGAGAGAGGTATGAAAACAGTGGCACACTGAGACCTTGTGATGTGCAAATATAGAAAAACGGTGCTTTGTGTGGCTCAAAAAGCAAAAGCATTACCTGTAATCAAAATCCTGCTTAATAAATCAAACAACAAAATTAAAATAATTCCGTGCTGAAAAAGTCTGGATTCTCTGGTAGACACTGCTCAGGATTAATGTAACAGTGCTGTTCATCATCTTCAAAGAGCGGACAGAAGAAGCTTCACACATGTTCTCATACATATATAAATTCAAACTACATAAATATTACACCAGTATCCATTACAATAAATCGGTGGTTCCCAAACTTTTCATGGCAGGCCTTCCTTCGACAATGAAAAAATGATTGTGCCAATCAGAGTAAAAAAAAAAAATCGAGCTGATTAATTATTGCTGAATAGAGCAGGATTAATGATCCTGGCACACGCTCTCATGCATGCATTCATGAATTGCTATACTAAGCTGAGCATATATATATAAAGCTAATATTGCAATTGTGGCTATTTTCTATAGCAGCTTCCTGTTTCCTATAGAGAACAAGTTCATCTGCCTGAGATGATGCCGGCGTTAGCACACACTGCACTGCTCTGTTTGGTATCTATTGTGCAACAGTGTGAGACTCTGGGGCAGAATACCCCCCGTTCTGAAATGAACATGGTTGGAAGGGTGACAGCCATGAAGAGCCACATGCGTTTCACGAAAACTGAGAGGAACGCAAATGCTCTGATTGCCACTTTTCAGTTTTTAACCAACTATAAAAAAAACACGAGTCCCTTAGCCAAGAACATGCTCATCCTGGTGTGACGGAAGCTCTGCCACTTTCTCAACCGGTTACCTCCTTCCTGAGTCCATCAGTTTGGTAGAGGATGAGCCGGAGCCAAGACATGCAGGGGGGTACAGCACACACTTCCCACTTGTTGGTGACTGCAATGCCGTAAAAAGGTTACATTTATTCAAAAATAAACAAAAAGGGTCACTGCATTGGAGGCAAGCACATTCTCTGTATTATCTTTGTACTAGGCATATCTGTTATCTCGCTGGTCATAGAGCCTGAAGTTGTGCACTGAACGTTCAACATTCCTAAAACTGCTACATTTGTGGTTAAATTACAACCATTATTGGCATAATAAAGAGAGTAACAGAAGTACAAATAAAAGTAACCATAACAAACAAATGTTAATTCTGGTTTTGATGGGAAACCTGACACTAGTAAGTAATTTCATGCCACTGTGACTAGTGATTTTCCTCTCAGCTTGACTGCTTCAACACTGCATAGCCTTGTGGCGCAGAGCTCAGTACCTAAGCAGTGATCCTGCATGCTAACCCAGTTTTAGCTTCTGTGAAGTGGAAGCCCACAGGTTTCTGAATCGATTCAGATTTGATTGATTACCTATCCACTTACTTATGTACAAAGTGCTCCATGGCCTTATTCCCAACTCTACCTGCTTCTATCCCCAGGAGACATTTTTCAGAAAGCTGAACCAAGAACTTTTACTGTTCAGATCAAAAGGTTTGTTTGCACTCTTAGGCTCTCAAAAAGCCTGCTTCGTAAGGTGAGATCTGCACCATCTATTGTGTCTTTTAAGTCTAGTTTGTAACATCTATTTTTCATATTAGCACTTCAAACCCACTTACTATTTCAATGTCAGTTTAGTGTGTTATTCTGTTTAGAGATTTCTTGCTGTATTGGAATATTAACAGATGTGTAATGTTAGGCAGCTTCGCTTCGGTAGTTCTTTGTTATTCTTGAACACTCATCGTACACTCCCAAGAAGGACACAGCAGTCATAGTTGTCTTACTTTTTTATTATGTATCAAAACACCACCAAAACCTACCTTGATTTAATCCCTGTGTTGGATACACCATGCTTCACACTTTAGTTCGTGTACTACATGGTACTAGATTACCACTTGATATTATAAATATATGAACACGATCTGGACTATCCAAAGTACACTTTTTTTAAAGAGTAGTTTAAATATTTTGGCATATAAATATTTTGAAGTTAGATTTAAAACAAATATTCAAACAACAAACAAAAACTTCCACCTGCAAGCGCATGCACAGATATAAAATATCCAACCATTCCATCCTAGTAGAAATCTTATGAGATAAATGGGCATGAAAAAAAGAGATTGCTGGGAAATGATTCCATTATTGTCTTTTACACCCCTGTAGGATTGCAACTTGAATGGTGTGTTCAAGAGTAACATAACAAGAATGAATACTTTCTTGCCTTAATATCTTTAATAGTGTGCAGAAACCATTTAATTCTGTTCAAGAGCTTTGTGTTGTTGTTACTGTGGTTCCTTTCTTGTTTTCATTCTTCTGTTTTGCCATCTTTGTTTTGTTCTATTATTCTATTCTTTTACACTCAGTCTTTTTTTACATTCTGTTGAATCTCACTGTTGTTTTACCTTCTTTTAATTTCATTTCATTTAATACATCTTTTTGTTTTCCACACCTAAATGCTAAATGCAGCTATTTGTTATTCACTCAGAATGTCAACACCTGCATACAGTAAGTGCTCTGTCACTGAAGTAATACTACATGAGGGTATGTTTGGGCATGACGTGCTATGATACAATAAGTATATATAAAAAACTAGTGTACACTTGTATGGTCTCCAGTAATTAAAGCTTGTTCATCAGAATAGTTCACTACATTTTCATTGGGTGGGTCAATTTCAAGAATCTTACTTTAGGAACTATAATCTGTTCTTGTTTCGAGGAAAGCATGACATGTAAGAGCCAGTGACACAAAAGCGTCTCTCTTATGATCGGTCGCTGAATATTCACCACTGAATGAAACATTGAAGCTTCTGCTACAGGTGGAATCATTCATAGCACAAGGCCTCAGGTTAGTTCTTAGTGTGCTCCTCTAGCACCTGTCCAGAAACAGGTACTATTTATGCATAAATGTGCAACCCTGAGATTTGTTTTTCTCACCACAGCGACTGAGGTTAAAAGACACTCCACCCTAATACACCAGCAAATATAATGGGGGTAGGGGTCCATTGGGAAGAGTGCTACTTACCTACATTGTGCCTATCCCTTCGACTAAAACTCTGTCCCCACTGACAGTGGTTGAGAAATGAGTGGTCAAGTCCGTCAGAGAAGTTGCACTTTGGGGCCAAGATGCTGAACTGGTTTCATGGAGAGTTGAACAGAGAACTGAGAAAGTGGGGCTCCAGATGCCTCTCTTGTTCAGCCGCCTTCTGGCTCCGTCTTCCAAGGACTGGAACGTGTTCATTTATATTCATAAATATAATATCATCTCACAGTTGACAAATATAGAACAGATTTGTATTATTTAAATGCAACCTGGGAGGAAAAAAAATCAGCACTGAATAAAATTACAGAGAAATATGCAAATTGTATAAGAAGATTAAAAAGATCAGCAGAGGCTGTTGTAAGTCACAAAGGGGTCTTTTTATCAAAAGAAGAGGGGGAAATGAGGAGAGGAATGAGAGATAAAGAAAGAAAGGGGGAGAGGGAAACAAGGGAAATTGATAAAAGATGATGAAAGATTGAGAGAGACATATATGAAGACAGCAGAAACAAAAGGAGAGGAGGGGTAGAGAGAAGAGGAGGAAAATGGGGAGAAGGGGCGGAGAGGCGAGAGGAGAGCAAGAGTGCCAACTGAAGGGAAGAGACCAGGTAAGACGAGGAGATGATAACTGGTGGAGATGGAGGATCTGATGAGAGCCTGATGAGTAATCAGAGCGGAATGAGGACGAAAAAGATGAAAAACAGAGGAAGAAAGAGCAGAATGCGGTAGCGAGCGAGGGAAAGAGAACGATAATAGAGAAGTATAAAATGAGCATTAATGAACAGATGGGGGTAGAGTCTGTTGTTTCAGGTGTCAGAAATTACTTTTAGGTAAGCCGGGTGATAAGGTTCAGAAATAGAAAACCACTGATTGTATCTATGACAAGCTTGTCCACATTCAATGGATGTTTAATGAGTCTGTGATATATTTTCCACAATTAACTGTGATTAATCACAATGTTAAACGCCTGACCATCTCAAGAAAAATAAAAAAAAACAATAATAATTTGAACAGAATCATTTTCATTGAATAATCATTGTAATAATGTAATTGCTAAAACTTAGTTATTATTTTATTGTGGTTCCCTTTTTCAAACTTGTTTATGTGAGGGATAGTGGACGTCATGGCATTCACGGAGCAGAAAAAACCTTCAAGGTGAAAATGCTTCACGACATGAAGCAGAGTGGCCATTCCACCTCGAAGTGTATGATTTTCTGAAAGCTGAAAAAGCCATGAACCCACTTATACCACCAGGGTTATTTCTTTTTATGTATGTCACTACAAATCACAGAATACATGTCAGTCATAAGGTATTCCATTAGATTTCTCAAGGTAAGGTTTTCTAAATACTTCAGATTACAGCAGCATAATCTCACATTGTATAAACTTTGAATGAAAGAGCCATTTTAGGCTCCACCATCAAGTCCCCACACAATAGCAATAGCCACTTTGTAGGCCTATGGGAAATACATCAAGATGCAGTATTTGAATTTGCTAGCGAACAGCCTATTTGAGGATATAATTTCCCTTTTTTATTCCTAAAATTGACTTGTTTGTAGAACTACTTCTTTCCACTCAGTCTTTTCCTCATTTACGGGACAAACTGCCATGGCTAGTTCTATTGTAGGCTATTCAAGGGACTGGAAAAAAGAGAAGTAACAGACAAAGAGAGAAAAAAGGGATGGTGGAGCACTGATTATGATTTTAGAAAAGGATTTGTTCAAAGCTCAACAGGCCCTATCATTTCACAAAGGCTGGGCTGGCCTTAGTGATTTCCATAGTATGTTTAATTATGGAGTTGAGTGTCAAACTTTACAGGCGTGGAGTGTGAGCCCTTGTGGATGACATGAAGGGTAAAGTTGAGAGAAGACCATTAGCAGAACTTCTGAAACTAAGGAGAGAAAAGGGGAGAGGGAACAACTACACAGCCTGTTAAGTGGAGAAACTGATGTTCTGCAATCAAATATTCTGACATTTGACAAAAGGCATAAGAGGTGGAGATGCTGACAACTGGTCTGTTTACTTATTGATTTATTGACCTAAAAACTGGATGGATCTCCACGTCTAAGATTTAAAAAACACGGGTAAAGCCAGATAGCTCAAGGACATGTCAGCAACCATCACATCCAGTGGTGGAGAACTACACAAGAACAGCACTCGTGACTACGCACAAGCTCATCCTCCACTGATATCTTTCCACGATGTTGTTTGGCGTTTGCAATGTAGATCTTAAAAGGAGGCTTTCACAGTCTTTCCCTCTCAGCCATTTCCCATTAATGAGTGGACGAACGTGACTGATTCTTGAACTAGGTGGAGGGAATTGAATCCGTCTCCCTAAGGGCCTGTCTTTCGCACTTCCATTTCAATGGTCTTTTAAGTGTTATTGCATTTACAAAACCATTAAATACTTTATAATTCTATCGCCTAAATCTGTAATTGGAGACGCCAGCTTGTGGAACCATGAAAGCATGTCTAATTGTGGCGTTCACAACTTAAACATAACTCCAATTAGCTGTGTTACCTTGTTCAGATGAAAACTGTGTCCAAATAAACACTTCGTAATTACACCCAGGGAGAATACATCATGGGTAACTTGCAATTAAAGAGGCTAATTAATTCAGGTTCTTCATTTCTGTGTTCTTAAAAAATGCAAAAAAAAAAAAAAGAGGATTAAAGGTGAATCAAAAGCAGTGAAAAATGAAGAGGTCATTCTTTGATGATGGCAGTGTCTTAATGTCCCTATTCGGTGAAAGAATAGGAGCAGAATAAGATGGCATAGAGTTGACCATGGTCATTTTCACTCCAATGGGCCACTGATTCATATGGCCTCATAGGACCATTTGCCCTCATTTTCACAGTGCATATATTCTTTGCACGTATAATCTTCATAGTGTCACAGGGCTTAGATCCATAGGCGCTCGGCAGTCACAAGCAGTCTACAGTTCCACCCCCGCAGTTAAGGAGACCAATCCTATTGCTCATAGAGTTAAACAATGACATACCGATAGAGTCTTCACAGATGTGCAGACCTCTTCAGAGCTTGTCATAAATTACATCCTTTCACCACAAATTTAAAATCTGAAAATATACTATGGGACAGAAAATTCCAGCAGTTCAATGCACTGATTTCTTGATTGTATTCAATATCGATGTCTGACTGAACTATGGGCAGAAGGATAGATTTTTTTCATTGTTAATTCAAAGTAGACCAATGTCCATATTTAATGAATGGCAATGAGGTGTCACATCGTGTGTGTGGGTGGATTTTTCTCGCCTCCTTTGGAGGTGAGGCGAGGTTGACCAGGAACTGAGAGGAGGACGGGGTGGGAGAGTATTGATATGCAAATGCTGCTCCTCATTAGCTGCAATTAATTAGCGCTGGGCTGCTGTGCGCTCGCTTCTGCGCTGCTGTAGCAGGGAGGACAGCCAAGCTGTTTATCAGAAAACAAGAGCATCCACCCCATGAAACTGAGGAAACAGATAAACAAGGAGAGAGCCAGGGCAAGATGGATCTGTGGGGAAAGGAGAGAGAGAGAGAGAGAGAGAGAGAGAGAGAGAGAGAGAGAGAGAGAGTGAGAGTGAGAGTGAGAGTGAGAGAGAGGGAGAGGGAAAGAGGGAGAGATGGGACAGAGGGGAAAGAACAGAGGGGGAATGAGAAGAGAGAAGAGAGGGAGTGACAATGAGAAAGAATGACAAAGACAAAGAGATGGACATAATAGGTAGCAAAGGGAGGGCACGACTGAGACAGAGGGAATGAGAGAGATAGATGATGGTGGATGGTGTGGGGGACGAGATGAAGAAAAAAAAGAGAGAAGAGAGAGGAGACCGTGTGAAGGAGAGCAGAGGTGACAGAAGTGGAGGGGGAGAGGAAGAGAGAGGAAGAGAGAGGACCTCACAAGAGGCGGCAGCAGCTGGAGATTGGAGGGCTTCTGACTGGCGGGCTTGAAGTGATGACATCTCACCTGCAAGGCTGGACTGGCGACCTGACACTGCCCTAGTTCCCCATCTCTGCCCACATTGTTTACACAAACACACACACACACACACACACACAAAGGGTCTGCCTCTCACACAAACAAACAGACATATATTGTTGTCATGAAAAACACAGCTCTCAGAAGAGGGCAGCCAACACATCAAGGTCTGTGTGTCTGTGGCAGACGGATGTCACAGCACAGTACATCTGCCTGGTAAACAAAAAAAACAAACAGTCCTCTCTTTTTTTTTTGTCCTGTCTTCCCTCCATTTCTCTCTCCTGTAGAAAGAGAGGAGGACAGGTGTCCTCACAAGCCCCTCAGACACTGACACCTGTTTCCCGCTTTTCAGATGATCCCTGTTCAGGGCTTGAGGGGGTGATGACAGGGAGTGTCAGAGCCTGGATTCCCACGGCAACAGACAGGCAGCCCAGTCACACCCTGCAGCTTTTCTCTGACGCCTGGCTGAGAGGCGCGCCCCCCCCTCACATTCTCTGAGCCTATTTTGTCACCTCATTAGGTTCAACCAAACAAACCTACTCTCCTCCCTCCCTTCCTTCATGTCTTTCTACCTTCTCCCTTTCCCTTCATTCTGTACATCCTAGCAACCCCTCTCTCTATCAGTCTCCTATGCTGTCCAACCGACCGCAAAGCCAAACCTTGTTTTGACACGAGTGAAAGTATCCCCTTCCACCTGCCCTGAGGCACTGTGCCCAGCTCACAGTGTCCTATTCGAGTGACATCAAAAACACATTTCAGACGCGTCCTTGACATTTGTTGTATTTGTGCTACACTTGAGCTTCTTTTTCACCTTATCACATTTCTCTCCTCCGGTCCACTTGCCTGTCTTTTGGAGCGAGTGCAATGAGAGTGCAATGTATAGATTCAACACCGTTTTGCCCAGAGCATGTCAGACCATGACCTATCAGAACGATAATCAAAATGTGTCACTCTGTACTCTTGTCCCTGTGTAATTGGAATTCCATTTTATACCAGGAGAGAGTGTGTGTGTGTGTGGGGATTGGTTTATTGGTTTTTGAACTGAAGAAGGTAGAAAACACATCATGGCAGTTCTGACATTGAGAGACATGGACAAAAGCTCTTCAATACATCCAAAATACACAGAGGAGACAGACAAATCATTTATCTATGCAGAGAATTTGTGCATTCCATTTCCCCTGAGATAATGCTCATTTGCCCAGTCCTTATCTCCCCGCTCTGAATAACACTCAGTCTCCAGACTATAGTTTTATCAAGAGATCCAATCCCCTCATCTGCTATCTTTCTTACTTTTTGATGTGTCTAAATCATTCAAAAGAGACCCAGAACTGTAAAATTTTCACAAAAAACTTTCATTCTAAACTTGATATCCATTCTGGAGATGGCCCATATCAAAGATGCACAGCTAGTCTTAAGCTGTCATTTTTGTGTCACAACCAGACATGTTGATCCCAGACAACAAGGCTTGAGTAAGCCATGGCAGTTTAGACACTCAAGGCAAATGTAGGTTGAAGGAAACAATGCGGTTTGCCACTGGCCTTGGATGCTGTAGCCTACACATAGTCAGCCGACCCACCTGCTTCCATAGGATTAAGTCAGTGGCAGAATAGTGTCATTAGATTCACTTAAATAGACAGATAAGCGTAGTTTCACATTTTTTTTTTTTGCAAAAGCCACATGAACCAATGATTTTAAATTCAAATTCTCCATGACCAATTGCTGTATGTCAAGCGTAATGTTGTAGGTCTACCTGAATTCATGGGAAAAGGCGTTGTCAAGCCAAAATTCAACCAAGGAACACAACAAAAAGACGAGGACGAGGATTATAATGTACTTAGTTTGAGGGAGTAGCACTTGAGTTCATCTTCCACGCTCAGCTCCCTCTAATGTTACCAGCGTGATTTAACTCTCTGATATAACAAGTTTGACTCCTTCCTCACATATGACGTATGTTCAAGATTAGTTCCATGATCCTAACTGAACAAAGCACCACCTCCATTTATCTCTATTAACCTTTAAGTGGCATAACCCAGGCAATGGAAACATGTTTTAAGTTAAATAGCCATGCAAAATAGATTAATGCAACGTGATGTTTGATTTTGACATTGGGTATTAACCATCGCTAAATTTAAAAATAACAAGCATGTGAAAGAAAAACAAAATAATGTATTCCACTGGTCCCGTCGGCTTCTAACTGCTCTCAGTCGTGCCGCAGGAAAACAGAACAACAAGAAAAGGCTCCTTTATTGCACAGCCAGTTCTTTATTTTCTTGAAAACTGCCTGGAGGATCAGTGCATGGTGCGGACAGGAATTTCATTTCACATCTTATTGAACACAAGGGGCAATGGGAGGGAAGGTGATACATCTAAATTTAGTGTGGGTAAATACGTGCAGCAAGTGAGTGGAATGGAAACGAGCGTGTCATCGAGGCACTGACCCGCAAAGGCAGACAGTCATTGGATATGACAAGACAGAGCTCGCCGGACGTCCACTCATACGCGTGACAAACGCTTCTGATAGGGAATTTGGGAGAGGGCTCACTTACTGTCATTGTGCGCGGTCTAGGCATATCAACAAAGAGGACTGAGGTGGAGCGACTATTATACAGTCTTTGACATCACCGCATGCCAATAGATCTGTCACCTAAATCCATACGTAGATCATAGGGTGGAATCTTAAGTGACTGAATCCTAATTTAGTTTGTCTTATTATCAGTCTTCCACTCAATTTTCTTGTGAAGAAACCATTTTGACATTTACAAACTGCTCACTCACTCTGTCTATCACTCTCTCACACACACACACACACACACACACACACACACACACAATGATTCCTCAGCAAATAGTGTCCTCATCCTTGTGGTCTGAAATGACTACTACAATAATTAAATATGAACTTAATTCCACTTCCAGTTTCCTAATAAATGGGCTAGACATGCACCTTTAAACATTTAATTTGATGTACAGAAAGGGACACAAGGGGACGTGAAAAAACCTCATGCATTTCACACTTCTGAGTCTCCATCGTAGGGCCGTGTTCCAATGAATCCCTTTGTCAAATATTTTCAAATTAACTGTGGCCTACTTCTTTTTAATTAAAGTTTAATTTGAGCAAATTAAAGACTGGCTGGGGAAATGATACGATGCAGCGAGAGGATCCTTCACCTTAGTCAGTGTTTCAGCAATGATAGACATCCCTGTTCAATAGGAGGCCCGAGACCCTGTTTTCATGTCTTCTGCAGCCTCTGTGGGATTGTCTGGAGAGCGAATGCGTAACTAAAAGATTGCCAACAACTCACGTCTTTTTTTGTTAGTCTTTTTCTTTTAAAAATGGAGCATCTTCTTCAAAATGTTCCGGATAGAGTGAGCAGGGGATTGCCATCTGTCAAAGTCTCAAGTTGCAACACCTGGAACTTGACTGGTGCGATTTTCACTCTTCTTTTCATTCCTTGCATGTCAGGCTCACATTGCTCCGCATCGCTAAGTTGGAGTTGCCACCTTACAGACAACAAGCAGACAAATAAATACATTTCATGAAGAGGGAGAGGTAGACTGACTTCTCCCCACCACGTTAGAAGATAGTAATGTTTTCTCTGAGTGCTAAGGTTCTCTACTGCCCCCTGCCTTCTGAGAAGAAAATGTTTCGCAGTGATCGACTTCTTGCATTAGGGGCCAGTATGGTGCACAGGGCTGGACTTGAAACAAAAAATTGTCCCTTGCATTTTTGCCACGGATGGCCCACCACAATCAGTCAGACACCACCCACTGGTACAACATCCTTGCGGTCCCCTTAAAAACCCACTATACCATTTCCCCAAACCACTACAAAGCTTAGTAGTAAGTGCTGCGGGCAAGTTTAGGCTACCAGTGCAAGTTGGCCAGTATACTCACTCACCCTTGACTGACTCCTTGGTGATACAATCTCTATACTCATGTAGAAACACAAGTGACAAGTAACAAGAAAAAGCTCAGCTAGAAATACAAATATGTCATATTATTTTGTATTTTATCATGTAATAAAACAGTATGTAGGTGCATGCTCAGTGTACAGCTGCACCAAACAATTAGAACTTAGTGTAGGTGGAGAACTACCCCACAGATAGTATAATAACATAATCCATACCATAGACCTTTATATTCTAAAACTAACCACATACCTGGCTGAAAATAAACCCGACAACTTTATTGCCTTTTTTCAGTAAGCTAACAGGCCTATATAGTAGGTAGAGCTACAGGTGTTTTGCACATCTTTATCAAGGGAACCCTTAGCCTCACCATTTTAATAATATTATGATAATACGACATGGACCTAAGTCACTGACAGCAACGAGGGCTTAGCCAACGCAAGGCCGACCACATCACGTTAGCTAATCAACGTTTGAATAGTCAGACGAACTGGCGATTGCATCAGGGAACTATGCTAGCTATCAAACTAATGCTGCACTAACTGATTTTACTGACGGAGTGACCACTAGCGGAAATGTAAATGACGACATTAATTAATCATCATCATTTGAATCATGGCAAAGGCGCGCGCGCGCGCGCACACACACACACACACACACACACACACACACACACACTACCTCCCTGCTAGTCCCTGTTTATCATTAAGATACTCCATGCTTACGCTTCAAATCACTTACTCCTCGGATTCTCTGTCACACGTTGGATCCTCCGCCTGCTCGTGTTTCTGGCGGCGGCCATAGCCAGTCACCTCTTCTCTTCCTTCACCTGTTGCTGCCCAATGTGTGGGAGCTGCAGCGAACGGGACAGAGCGGAAAGCGGTGGGGCCTAGTAAGAGATGTGATTAGGCTAGCCCGGTGTCAGAATAGATGATATAAATGAACTGCCCCTGCTTTATGAGCCGGTCCCTGGCCAAACAATAAACACATAAATAATAATTAAGATTTGTATTATATTGGCCCCAAAAATGCCCGGTATGCCAGACTACTGGTCCAACCCTGAATGGTGGATATTGTTAAAGTTTAGACTTCATTTACTCTTGTAAGGGTTCAGCAACCTACTTAGTAATATAGTGGTCCTCAAAATCCATCACTTCACGAGATGGCTACTGCAATTCTGTCTTTTTTTTCTGTTTATCATGGAAATTGAATGTGCTGATGAGGACAAACGAAACACAATAAATCAGGCACATCCCACGCACAGTTTAAGTACAACTTTTATTAATACTGGAATCATCACAGTGCGTTTTGTTACATTAGCAGTGACTAAAGTTAACAAAATTAAAAAGATAAATATTACAAAAAGGAAAACTTGCCATCAGCACAGAGGCAACTTCGCCTTTGAAAATAAGAACACAATAAATTAAAGAGAAAGAAGAATAGAGAAAGAAGATAGACAGAGACAACAGCACCTGTAGCGTTACTTGACTCCATTCGAGGGAAGGGGTTTGTACAAAAAAAAAAGAACATAAAAAAAACGCACACATCATATCTCTTCACGATAAGGAGAATTAAGAGTGCTGTGACAATGCTGGCAAAGTCAAGTTTAGAGACGCAGTGTTTTTGAGCTTGCACGAGATACAGAAACTCAGTTTATTAGCTTGGGTTGTATGGACATGGCAGAAGCCAGAGATAGACCAAAGGAACTCAGGAGTGATAAAGACATTCTCTTTAGATATCATGACAACTATTTTGCGCCTGTCCTCCCTGGCTCAACTACTTGGCCACTTGGGAGAATAGAGAGGGTGGGAGTGATAGCATGGGCAATGGATAGCAACATGGACTGACGCAGCCTTGTGTTAAGGATGATGTTTAATGGCCATTTCTATTGTAGAACAGAGAAACAGCCAGTGAGTGCGGGTGAAAAAGGAGCCCAGAAGAATATGGAGGCAGGGTTGCAAAGGGTGTTTTGCCAGTCCTTGGTCTGCAGGCAAACTCAAAAAAAATAAATGACTGGAATATTTGCGAGGCTAATACATGTTGGCTCAACCCACACCTGAGCTTCCTTTGTGGGTGTAACACAATAATATTTTCCCCTTCCCTGGAGGGGAGGAAGGGTGCATGCCGAGTATACACAAGTGTATGTTTCCGAGTATCACAGTAGATGTGGTTATGTGTAGGGCTATATGCACACACACGTCTGCAATTTCAAGGCATTGCATTTTGATCTGTGGCGATGGCCAGACACAGCACAGGGCACAGTAAGGCTAATGGAGACCCTCACAGGGACTCCGGACATCGGAGGGGCACTGAGGCTGTGTAGCACAACTATCTCTGCCTTCATCTCTACAACCCAAATGGGCTTGACCATCACATCTATCTCTGCCTTCATCTCTACAACCCAAATGGGCTTGACCATCACATTTTGCAGTGGACTTAAAGGGCAGAGAGGAAGTGGGATTCACTCGGTGTCCTATGGTCAGTGGTCAACAACCTTTAACATGTTCAACAGATTATGCTTTATCTTCTTTTGTTTGTCCTAAAAAATAGGATTTTTGATCGGTTTTACCCAGAAAGGCTTACCTGGAGATTGTACAATATGCAGGGGCATATCTTAGGGAAATAGTGCCTGTGGCAAGAACTGAAATTGCGACCCCTGTCCAAACATCTGACACCTTTCTCGTAGATGAATTTACCCAAATATCATCTAAAAAACACAGGGCCCAAATATCGCCATCAAGCGCTGGCAAGCACAGGATGTAGCATCATTGCTAAGTAATACCTGAAACAAAACATGGAGTATTTGTTCTCAAGGGTACGACCTCAGTCGTTTTAGTCCTAATGTGTTACTATGTGTTTTCACAATTCGAAGATTGCTTGTCTGACTTTAATTGAAACTGGTCAGTGGCACCCCCCTTCAAGTGGTACCTAGGTATGCCACTGTGAATATGTATGTTAAGCAGTAGCCTCCAACCATTTAGACAGAATACAGGATACGTACAGGACTAGCAAATAAAGCTCTGTTGTCAGCACTACATGAGACAAATGACAGGAACTAAACACAGTGGAACACCAGCCAGTTAATATGAGTTGCCTTAGACTGAATGCACTTTTATATACATATCTCTTGCTTAGTTGGAGACACAGTAGAAGAACATGGCTGGGGTACAGTTCCAGAGGCAGAAGAAAACTTGAGCGCTTTCAATGTCAAGACCACAGATGAGTGAGAGAGGCAAACAGAAAAAGAAAGATGCCTTTTGACAGAGCAACAAAAGGGGAAGGCTTTAGCGAGTGTGCTGGAGACCATGCTGTGGAAGCGAGGAGGAGACTGTATTTGTAAGCACTATCGAGCACCTCCGACTCAGCAGGAGGCCAGCTGTCTCCCTATTGCATGGGCTCCCGCTGCGGCCCTCCTGTCAGCTTCCGACGCTGGAGCTAAAGCAACGCCACGCCACGCAACCTGTGGCTTCCTTTCACGCAGAGAGCTCAGCCTCCCTCAAAGAAGTCACACATGACACCTCATGGGTGACTAACTACAATTTCTGTTCGAGTCACAGAGAATAAACATTTCCATTATGCGAAGCTGTTAGCTAGTGGTGCTAATAATGGGAGAGTTGTCACCTGTGACATGCTAGTTAGCTGTGGTAGAAGCTGCTTTTCACTCTTGCAAGACTGACACCGTGAAATCCCTCTCTCTGAGTTGGGCATGTAGTTGTTAAGGTGTGGAAGCAATTGTGGACTGGTGCTTGACAGGAGTGGTAAAAAATAGAGGATACGGGTTGAAGGGGAAACTGAAGGGGAACTCATGAGAACACAACACAGCAGGCGTAGATGTGTCTGAATGGCAAACAGCAGTGAAACGGAGAGAGAAAGTAGGAAGGAAAATGGAGAAGTCAATCTAGAGAGAAGGGAGTCTATGTGTGTGCGTTTGTATTGGCATGTGGAGACTTGGCACAGTGGTGACCATTACAGTGGTCATTGAAAAGCAAACAAAGAAGGAAATCATAGGAGAGACAGCTAGCATATGCTAGTTCCTGTCATCTTGGAGTATCTGCCAGTTCTTTTTCTCTGTCCTGTCTTCACACTATCACTGGCAATCAACATTATCATAATTAAGCAGGATTGGCAGCTAGTCTTGGGCATATTATATCTCTTTTTCTTCCTCACTTGTTCTTGCATCTCTCTCTTTCTTTATCTTAATGGCTGTATGGAGGATTTTCAATGGACACAAATTATTTCAACAATTCAAGAATAAAAAGAAATTGAGATTATAACTTGATACGCAGCACACTAAGAAACAGTATACAAGTACTGGATATTTGACTGTTGGATATGTAATCTTTTCTTGTAAATTCAGCTAAAAACACTGCTGCCATATTGCTGTCGTATCCTGTACACTTGACATTTGCCTTTTTTCCTCAGTAATGCTAGACAATATTTGTGTGAAACGTGTTTCTCTTTTGTTTTAGCAATGCAACTAGTACAATTAGTGTTCACCTTCTTAAACAGCATATGTATGTATATATGTATATATATACAGAGTTATGACCTGTGCTTTCCAGGAAGTTCTCTGGGACACGCTGGTGGTCCAGCAACTGGCGTCTGGGCAGGGTCACTGGGGCCAACACTGGTGATCTGCTGGTCCCTCCCACTCCCCATCGCCTGTCATCTCTCCATCCCTCCATCTCTCCCTCCCTCCATCTCTCCTCCTTCTCCCAAATCTCCTCTAATCAGCACTCACTAACTGTAGTGAAAGGGAGAATGCTCATGCACACATTTTTTAAACTCTCGTCCATTTGAGAAGCATGTCCACCTTTTCTGTATTTTTTTTTCTTTCTTTTTCGTTTTTTTACTTACTTTTCTTTAATAAGCTGCAGGCATTCCTAAAACAGAGTGCTCTATTTCTGTAAAATAAATTATTCAAAAGTTGAGAGCAATAAAATGACAACAGAAGAAACTAACTTAGTCTTAGGTGTCAGTTCATAAGCACAACTGTAATGGTGACTGGGGGTTTTAAGAGTGTGTGTGGGGTGCTTTCAGGAGGAGGGTGCACACAGAAAGTTGGTTAGACACCTAAAAACTGACAGAAACAAGTCCTGCCCTACATCCAAAGCCAAAGTCATTGGTTACTCTCTGACAAGAGTTCAAATCAAGCGGCTATTCCTTTTTCTCTCATGAAAGCAATCTAGAAGTAGAAGACACACCATTGTATGCTGTACTGTTTGTTTTCACATTAGAGACATGGTTAAGGATAATATGCAGGCTATTTTGTGGTGTGATTGCTTCCTAAATTCACTTCACCTTTCAAGGGCATTTCAGGCAGTGGAATGCTTTCATTAAAAAAAATGGATGGCTACTCTATTCCATTCATATCACTTTCTCATCCTTTCATCTTTCTCCTTTTTCTTTCATTCTCTCGTTCACCTTGAAGTGATCATTTCTCTGGGTCACAGAGTTACACCTCTGGTCTTCTGCATGACTACCTATCTCCCCTACACGTCCTTCGAGAGCCTTCAACACTACGTGGGGTTTCGAGTTTGAGGCTTTCAACAGGCAATGAATGCATACCTGTTTAAATAAAACAAATTTCTTCAGGGTACAAAAATATGCCTACATGCCCCCTTCCATCTTGTATACCCTTCCTTCTGTTTCACTTCCTCGTCCTGTCTTTCTTTCTTTCTTTCTATCCTTTCTTCTTCCCTTCCTTACGTTCTGATTGCCAGTCTGTAGTACAGGGCGCTCTGCCGCCTTCCTCTCCCTAACACACACAATGTGACCACAGTGACACCTGCTGGCCACAATGAATTCACCTTCAAAGTGCTAAAGTTTATTTTTTTTTTCAGTAATATATTAGTCAAGGAGTGGATGTAGTCCACACACTTTTATGTTAGCCTGAAGACTGTCTGAAACACAGAACTAAAGGAAGATCTATGGCTAAGATACACGCTGATCTTAAACGTCCACCTGCCCACTGGACAAAATCAAAGAAGACATTTATTGCTCCATTTCATATTGGCATTTTCACTCTGGTTCTACAAAATATACGCCTGATATAAACTCACTAAAACCTTCAAAGTGGGAACATAAAAAGTTTACGCAACAGAGACTACAGAGGATGACAAACATCAGTAAAGGAAAGCTGTCCCTCTGTTCCTGTTCCTGCACCCAAACCCCCCACCCCCCCCCCCACAAAGCCACCAGCTGACCTGCAGCAGAGCCCCCTGCACCCCTCCAGCCAAGACTGACAGACTCTCAAACCAATCACAGACAACAGCTAAGGGCTATGTTACCACGGTGTGAGCCAGTGGGGTGAAGCGGAGCCTCGGAGGTGGGGTTTATATGAGGGAAGGTGGGACCTGGGAGCAAGTGAGTGGAAGTTTCACAAGCGTCCTCTGCCTACTGGCTCTCAATGCCCTGCAGTCACCCACACCTCCATATCTCTAACTAGAGGGTGAAGGGGTGGCACTGGGGGTATTGGCATTGGGAGAGTGTACGTGTGTGTGTATGTTTGTGTGTATGTGTGTGTCTGTGTGTCTGTGTGTCTGTGTGTGTGTCTGTGTGTATGTGTGAGGGAGGTTAGTTTGGCAAGAAGAGCAGGTCCCTCAGTCTCTCAACAGTCCCAGCATCCGGTTCCGGCTCCAGTCCGAGTCTCCCCCTTGGTGGTGATGGTGTTAATAAGACAAACATGCGTCCAGACACGCTAAAGTTACGGAGACGTCAGCCTCTCAATACGGCATTATTTACTTCATTAATTATCATTACATTTTTTTTATTATTATTTCTTTACTCTAACGACTCTTTTTTTTTATTATTACGTCATTCTCTACAGAGTCAGAGCGCAGTGGGTTGGAGGGTAGAGGCTTTCGCTTTCTTCTCCCCCCTTTAGGTGAAGACCATCACAAAATCCTCGGCGCTGACCTGTCGTTGGAGACGGTCTTGCGGAGTCGGATGCCACGCCGGATGGTCACCAGCATGTCCTCGCCGGCACGCGCCCTGGACTGGTGCTGCCCGGTAGGGCCCGGCGGCGGGTCATCGGGCAGTGAGGGGAATGGGAACTGACCTTCGCCCAGGGCGTGGGCGCTGGCCACCAGCTCGCCGATCTTCTCCACCAGGCTGTGGCGGTTGGCAGCCAGCAGCTGGTCCTCCTCATGCTGGCCGCCGTGGCCGTAGACGCTCATCTCGATGCCGCCGCCGCTCGCCCAGGCCGTGTTCGGCAGGCTGAGGCGCTTGGGCGAGGCCTTGACGTACTCCAGCGCCCCTGCCGTGGCGTCGTCCGCCGTGAAGAACACGCACTCCTCGCTGCCCACGCGTACCGGCGGACCCGGGTAGCCGCCCGGCGAGTCTGGCACAGTGGGCGTCTTCACAGGCACGATGGGCGGCCTAATGGGGATGGGCCCGGCGTTGGACAGGGTGCGCCGCACGCCAGGCTTGGTGGAGGGGGTGCGGCGGATGGTGGCGGTACCTGGGGTGCCCACCCCTCCACCCTGGGCACCCATCCCACTGGGCAGGCCAGCCGTGCTGGCGGGCCGCTTGGTCTGGATCATGCGCCGATAGTTCTGGGCGATGTTGCTGTGGCGGGGGATGGTGGAGGACTTGTCAAAGTCAGTCTGGCCATCTGCCTCGCCATCACCGTTCACAGAGTAGCAGTCGTAGTCTGACCCTGAGGAGCAGTGAGGGGCAGAGAGAGTATTAACACCTGACTGGGGACCTTACAGCCTTTATTACTATTACTATTAATAACTCAGTCATTAAGGAAATGGAGACCATGGGATTGGCACTGAATATCTCCCACATCAAGTATTTGATCAATGAATTAGTTCAGCCAGGAAACTCTAAGTGGCGCTGATGATTGGTCTTCCGGCATTTGACCCAATCAGCCTCTTAGACCCCCAACACAACTCTGTATGACTTCCACACCGCTACCGTAACGTAACGTAATGTTTTGTCGTGCTTCCTCCTCCTCCCCAGCTCCCCCTGTCTAGATGGGTGGCTATGGGGTGGACAAAAGTTTAAGACCACTCTTGAGAACAAGTACTTTATTCTTCTGAACTCAGTGACTGCATCTGTAATGAAATTGATTGCGTGAGATTGCGTCATCCTAACGTAGGTCTATTGAAGTCACTTCAACTGACCATCACACAGTAAACATGTCATTAGGCCACATTTAGTTGTGTCTTACTTTTTCAAAAAGCCACAAAAATGCGTAAAATAGCGTCACTCAAGGAAGTCCAGAGGGCACAGATTGCGGTTCTTCACCGGGAGGGATATTTTGAACCAGCGATTAACGAGAAGTTCACAATGCAGCTGTACGAGTTTTGCGAGTTCAGGGACGTATTCAGATAGAAAGAAGTCTGGGCATCCATGAGTAACGATTTTTAACCCATTTTCATGAGTTTTTATAAAAGGCAAAACACAGCGAAATGCAGCATAATGACGTGTTTACTGTGCGATGGTCCATTGAGAAGTGACTACAATAAGCCAACATAAGGATGACGCAACCGCATGCAATCAATTTCATTTCAGATGAAATCACTGCGTTTAAAAGGAAAAGTACACAGTGGTCTTTTGTCCATGACTTTATGTTGTCTTTGTGTATTATTTCACTGTGTTCTTAAGCAGCAGTTATGAGGCGTATAAAAGAGGCAGATGAGGGGGGCACTGTGGCGCAACCAGTAGCCCCGACCACATTCGGGCTAGATGCCCATGGAGGACACAGGTTCGATTCCGGCCTGATGTCATTTCTCCTGTCCACTCCCCGCCTCTTCTCCCACTCATTTCCTGTCCCACTCTTCACTAAGACTAACGATTAAAAGCCCAAAAATAAATCTTTAAAAGAGGCAGATGTCATGTCAAGAGTCATCGCCGCATGACCTCATGGTGTTGCCTGGATTTGGCCCTTGAGGTGAGGTGTGAGGAGAGGAGATGGAGGTGGGCGGCGCTGTGGCGGTACCTTGAGAGGGGATGGTGTCCTCGGAGCAAGATGGGGTGGTGGTCTGGGTGCTGTAGCCGCTGGAGTACTGCAGGGAGTCGCGGCTGCTCTTCTGGCCCTCCATGCTCAGGCCACGCGTCAGCACCATGGCCAGGTCACTCGCAGCAGGAGACACCTCCTCCCCGTGCTGCCACCAGGACAGAGAGATTAACATGGACACACACACACAGACACACACACAGACACAGACACACACACACACACACACACACAGACAGAGATAGACAGACGCACACAAACACACACACACACACACACAGACAGAGATAGACAGACGCACACAAACACACACACACACACAGAGATAGACAGACGCACACACACACACAGACACAGACACACACACACATCCAACATGCCAGTCAAGGAAACATCCCAGTTTCATACTGTTACCAAATGAAACACTCCACACACTCAGCCAACATTTTACACCTGGTGACTGGTCACCTTGGCAGCGATGCTGGCCGGGGTCATCCTGTGCCGCTGTGGGTCCTCGGGATGCAGACCGGCGGCCGCCTCCACCTCCCTGGGCCTGTCCATGGGCTCTTTCCTCCTCTGAAGGGTGGTGGCTAAAGGCTGCTCACAGGCCCCTTGCTTGGACCAGTCCTGGAGAAGTGGGGGTGGTTATTTACAAGGCAAGGCGAAAGAGCAGCTGCTCCTCCTCTCCCTTTGAGAGAGGAGAGGAGAGGGGGGGGGGGGGGGGACGGACGGACACTTGTCCACAATCCAGCAGTTTGAGAGTCCTTTTCGATGGGTAACAGGGCAGAGGTAGGGGAGTGAAGAGGGGATAGGTCACACGTGCACTTTTGATACTGTTGCCAATTGGTGAATGAGAGGTTGTGTGCCTTTTAATGCACTCACACATGGACAAACATGTCACCCATGGCCTGCTCAGTTTAGTAAATCTCTCTGAGATTTCAGACTAAACACAGGCTGACATGGAAGCAACAGAAAAGGCATAGTGGTTAGGGAACAAAGTAATGAATTTATGAATGAGTTAAGCAGGTGGAAAAATTAACATGGGGCTTTGGTAAATAAGCATTAATCATAAGAGACGCAAAAAAAAAAAAAACACAAACCAAAGAAGGAGAAAAAAAAAAGCTCAACACAAACCAGAACTGCAAAGAAAAAGTGCTTGATGACAACAAACCTTCCAGCAAGGAACCTTTGATGTGGGAGAGGAGGTGTTGGATCCGGGGGAGCGGTTATAGGGTGGGGACGCAGGAAGTATGACAGAGAAAGGCCTGATGGAGCCAGTGTGAGAGAGAGCAGGGCGGAAGGTAGCGAAGGACGAGCCAAACTGCGGAACGGAGAGACAAGATGGGTCAGAGAGGGCCGTCAGGTCTGTCCCCCTCCACCCAGCCCCAGAGAGGTTGGGAGGGGGGGGGGCTCTGGGGACCGGCCGCCTGGTATGCGGACACGCGCTGACAGAGGCAGGAAGAGGTCAGAGCAGGGAGTGCAAGGATGAGAAGAGCAGCTGAGATGCAGCCAGGTCACCTGAGCTCCGAGCCTACCCACAATCCACCTGTGACACAGACAGGTGGAGACACACAGAATACCTCTCGTCCTGCCATTCAGGCCCACCTCGGACTAACACCAGATCCAGCCAGACACGCAGCCATACAGGTGTGCACAGTACAGTACAGCTCAGACAACACACACATCGCCCACATGTATGCATGCCTAGAAGCCATACATGAATACTGCGCGCCCGCACCATCACATTGGCTTTGTATGACTTCAATGAGTGTCTTACATACAGTAATGAAAACAGTGTACACTCATACTTACACAATTACGCTTGAGTTTACAAGAATTACATTGTGGAGGGCTACATGCGACATGAAAACCTGATCATACAACACAACACATTGGCATTGATGAATGCACATGGGTGCAGTATGCACACTGCGGTTGTATTTGCGGCATGCGTTTGTGTGTGTGTGTGTGTGTGTGTGTGTGTGTGTGTTAGTCAAATCTTACCGTTGTAGGTGAGCTGCACTCACTCACTGACTGGCAGGTCTCTGATGCCTCTGAGGAAGCCGAACTTGAAGATTTCTACAGAACAAGAGGACGACACCAGAATGGACAACATGTACTAATGCTGAAGCAGAACATTTCTTCTTACTGGCTTTGGAATCTACTGCATTGAACCCAGTTTTATCTGCTTCAAAAAATATCTTGGACCCAACTCTTCATAGAGCACCTCCTTTCCTAACTTGCACTTCCTCTCCCTTCCTCTATCGCCTTCTTATCCTTCCTCTAATTCTATCTCCTCTAACTAGTACTTATCTCGCACTTACAGTAGTTACATTCCTGAACTTTTTTATTTCTTATGTAAAGTAGTATTTATTGTAACACTAGGTCTCTATTGCTCGTAGCTTGATTGTTCTCTCCTTTTGTACGTCGCTTTGGATAAAAGCATCTGCTAAATGACTAAATGTAATGTAATGTAATGCTTTTGCTCTGATGAAGCAATAAATACAGCTCTAACCTTTACACACAATTCAATGATATTTGATTTGATATGCAACGTCACTGTTTAGTGTAGCATCAACAGCCCCCGTCCCCATGCCTTACTTGGCTGGTTATGTCTGAGGGCATGGGCGATGGAGGCTTGGAGTAGACATTGGCGTCCTGCGAGATGAAGCCGGAGTCGTGCGAGGAGACGCTGCTGAGGCGGTGGGCTCCCCCTGGTGGCGGCTGCGCCAGGCTGCGGTAGCGACAGGACGAACTGGGTGAGTGAGTCTGCGAGCCTCCGGACGAGCGAGAGGCGCTACTGTGGGCGCTGTTCACGCTGCTGCGAGGGGGGAGTGAGGGGAGTGAGGGAAGAGGGGAGAGGGGGAGGGGGGGACACACACACACACAGGTGGAGGGCCGCGGGCAGGGAGGGGGGTAGGGGTGGATGGAGGTGATGTGGATGGCATGACAGAAGCCAGAGGTGGAGTTGGATGGGACGATATTTGGTGGTAGGCCAAGGGTTAGCGGGTAGATCAGTGAAATGATAATTGACATGATGAATTTGATGATGATTATTAAGATGATGATAATGATGAAGTTGATTAAGATGATGATGATTAAGATGATGATGGTGATGATGATTAAGATGATGATGATGAGGGTGGGGTATCAACAAGGACAGGGCAGAGATTGGAGACAGAAGTAGTAGGGGGGGCAGATGGCAGATGGCATACATGAAGGGGGAGGTGAGGGTGGCGTGAGGAGGTCATGAACAGGGAGGTGGCAACAGCGTAGAGGAGCAGCAGGCAGGCACACAGTTAAAGCAGCAGGTCCATTGATTTAGATCCCGAGGAGCAGAGAGCAGAGGAGGACGTTGGAGTGAAGTTCACAGGGAAATGAGACATCGGTTAGTAGAGGAGAGAAGTTCAGTTAGAGGGGAGG
>NC_045157.1:27950585-27953085 GCF_900700415.2 Clupea harengus
AGAGAATGGTACGGGCAGATAGAGGGACAGAAGGAAGGCAAGGAGAAAAGCAAAGAGAGAGAGAGAGAGAGAGAGAGAGACAGAGACAGAGAGACAAACAGAAACAGGAGAGAGAGAGAAGAGCTTCGTGTTAGGGTTAGTACAAGGAAGCCATCACAGCTCAGTCCACGGCCAAAGTGCTTGAGGACAGTTAGGAGCAGGAACGCTGCAGCAACCAAACAGCAACCAAAATCAATCAGGTCTGACAGGTCGGATTCAGAGATTAGAACTGCACAGCCAGTCACAAAGCAACAACCAAAAAAAGATCAACATCAGACATGAAATACGAAGGCTAGGTCAGTGGCGATGAGTAGCTGGTTGGGTGAGAGACCAGGGACCTCTCGAGGTGGTATGGAAGTAAAATATGCCCAGGTGTGGCAGCACGTGTGCTGGCGCATCAATTACATGCTGCAGTGCCGAGCGCAATACAGTCAGTTCCACTTCCCCTGAAACGTATCCCTCTCTGGGCTACAGTCTTCCTAGTAACACCACTGGATTATAACCTCCATTCAGGAGCTGAGATTATTGGCTGGCGAGCCGGCACATGCCATGACAGGCCGTCGAATGAAGAGCGAGCCAGCGCTTCCTCCGCTTCGCCAGCAGAGGGAGCCGTTGCATGAGCGAGATGCAGCCTGACCGGTGTTCTCCAGTAAGGATTCTTCTTCATAGCAGACCAACACATTATTTTTCTCTCTCTCTCTCTCTCTCTCTCTCTCTCTCTCTCACTCTCTTTCTCTTTCTGTTTCTGTTTCTCTCTCTCACTGAGGAGAAAACACACGCAGACTGCCATTGGGGCCTAACGTACTCCGAGCTGTCAATCACAAATGTCAAAAGACATGGCGTGCAAGTCCTCACCAACAAATACGAAAAAGCAGAGCAGTCGGAATGGCCCTCAGCCTAAGCAGAAGGACGCCACCATGAGGATTTGACCTTGGCATTTCTGCTCACTACTACGTCTGTGTCTGGGAAGTGGAAACAGTTGGGGGGTGGCTTATATAACACCCTGTCACAGGTTCTCCTGCTGTCATGGCAACTGCTCTGATGGCGGCCCACATTACTGTCATTACTGGGAGATGGGGGGGTGAGCCGGTGGCAATAGCGGCGTCCATGTTGCTGCACCAGACCCATCACAGGCAGAGCCTAGCGGAAAAGGAGGAGTGAGCAGGAGAGGGGAGAGGGGAGAGGGTCTTACCTTTGCGGGCCTTCTTCTGCAGCTTCATGGTGTCGGAGGACTTCTTCTTTATTTCGTGACGAGATCGCTTATACTCTGTAGGAGAAGGGGGCGATCAGAGCATAGAGGCATTAGATCTTAAAAGTGCGAGCGCTATTAGATAGAGGTGACAGCCCTGCTAGGACCAGACCAGGCCAGTTACCTTTGGCGTGGTCTTTATCCAGCTGGTTGGCAGTCTTCTTCCAGTCCTCAATGCGGTCCTGAAGGGGTGTGATCAGGCTTTCCATCAGAGCGCTATGCGTATAGGGAGAGAGAGAGAGAGAGAGAGAGAGAGAGAGAGAGAGAGAGAGAGAGAGAGAGAACAAACCCTCAGTATGTCTGTAGTTTTGTGAATTTTTTTCACAATTTCACAGAAATACACAATTGTTAAACCATACCAGCTTCTTGTGACATACTGTATGTCAAAAGTTGATGGATCAAGGTCTTGTGTTGAGTCAGCTCACTTGGCCATTTGGCACTTGGCCACTTACTAACAATGCCATGGCCTCCACCCCCTTTTCCCCCTGGCTGGTTATTTTGGTATCTGGCACACCTTTGCCGAGTCAGTCATTACTCAGTGAGAGTAGAAACATCACGGTCTCGCGCCGTCTGGAAAGAGAGGCCGTCTCTTCTCCGTGCCGCAAATGTTTGAGGCGGAGTGTAAACAAACGGCTGAAGAAACCTCATCATCATTACTATCACATAGACGTGCAATTAGGAGATGTCTGCCTGTGTCCACAGCGCCTCGCTCTTTTCCGCCCTCATCACCAGGAAAATCCAGTTGGAGAAGGGAGGCCTTTCTGGGGAGGTGTGTGCCTGCGTGGCTTCTGGGGGGGGGGGGGGGATGGCGGCTGGATTTAGCGGGGGTGTCATCTGCAGATGTGAGCTGATGAGGTGGGAGTTATGTGAAGGCCAGAGTGCTCTGGGAGTGCGAGCCTGCGTGAGAGTTTGGAGTTGTGGCAGTAGGTCAGGGATGCTATTAGTCCTCACTCTCTTTTCCATCTGCCTGTGTCCTTCGTCATCACTTTTCTACGGGGGTCGTGGGGAGGGAATGGGGCTGGGGGGGGGGGGGTGGGTCTGGATGTTCCTGATAGTGTGTGTGTGTGTGTGTGGAATAACTGGCGGTGATCGGGTTTCTGCGGTTCAAACACACGGCGTGCTGCCCGGCTATTTCCACACCGCGAGGAGACGGAGGCCAAACATGAGTAGAGACTTACATGGAAAGAATCCCGCGCGGGGCAGGACTAGAGT
>NC_045157.1:27958085-27970585 GCF_900700415.2 Clupea harengus
ATTCTTTCAGCCTCCTGTTTTTTCCGCTCCTGTAGCCATATATCTAGCTTTCCTGGAGACAGGGGCTACATGCAGACAACAAATAAAATGGCACAGTTATAATCAGCACACACACACACACACACACACACACACACACACAGTACATACATGAAAAGTGTGTGTGCATAATTCACGCTGTGTCTGTACTCAGTAGTGGTGTGACTGCGAGGCGTCTCAAACTGAACTCCATCCCTCTCTCCTCTCCTGCCACAAGAGCATGCATGTAAGTCTTCCTGAAATACAGCAACGAGTTGTCTGAAGCCACACAGAATCAAACACAGACTGGTCTTTCTACTCTGTGAGGCTCGCAAACATCATGTCGTAAGTCCAGAACATTCCCATAGCATGGGGGAAAGAAGTGATGCAGGGGGAGAGAGCAAGAGACAGAGAGAGAGAGAGAGAGAGAGAGATGTGAAGGGAGAGACTGACAGAGATCTAGAAAGATCGAAAGGAAGAGAGGGGGAGAGAGAGTGAGAGAAAGAGAAAATAGAAGGTTATGGGGCTACGAATGAAAGAGGCCCCTGTGGAAGGAGAGAAAGATGGAGAACGAGGCAATAAAGAGATAAGAGAGGGAGAGCTAATCTGTGCGTAGGCGTGAGGGGGCCGGGGTGGGGTGGGGCTGTCCCTCCAGAACACCAGTGTGTGTCCTTCTGAAAGGTTCTGCTCTCCAGAACACCAGTGTGTGTGTCCTTCTGAAAGGTTCTGCTCTCCAGAACACCAGTGTGTGTCCTTCTGAAAGGTTCTGCTCTCCAGAACACCAGTGTGTGTCCTTCTGAAAGGTTCTGCTCTCCACAACACCAGTGTGTGTGTCCTTCTGAAAGGTTCTGCTCTCCACAACACCAGTGTGTGTCCTTCTGAAAGGTTCTGCCCTCCACAACACCAGTGTGTGTCCTTCTGAAAGGTTCTGCTCTCCAGAACACCAGTGTGTGTCCTTCTGAAAGGTTCTGCTCTCCACAACACCAGTGTGTGTCCTTCTGAAAGGTTCTGCTCTCCAGCATCAGCTCACTGACTCACCAGCAGCCTGCGGCGGCCCTGTGCTGCCCTCACAGCGCACCATGACACAGCACTACCCCGCACCAACACGCAAGACACAGGGCCCTGCCAACACACACCCACGCTAGAACTCTCTCTTAGACATGCACACACACACACACACACACACACAGACACACACACACACACACACACACACACACACACACACACACACACACACACACACACAAAATACATATCTGCACAAAAGCTTGCACATAAACAAATGCAGCAACATACGCATGTGCATACTCTATCAGGGATGCATTGTGCAATACACATTGGGATTATCCATTGCTCTATGCAAGTATCCTGGCAAAGCTCTCCTGCATATTTCATGGATATGTATTAATTTACACACACACACATTTAATCAGTGGCAAAACAGAGATCAAAACATCACCCTCCTCCACACACACACACTCCTACAGTATACAATAGAAGTGAGTATACCACTGTGATTCAAAATTGTATTACCTTACAGTAATTGCATTACTTCTAAGTTCAACAGTAGGGGTATTTGCTCTTATGTAAAATTACAAACTAACAGTTTAGATATACCGTTTTCAAAAATACAGGCCCCACAGCTAGGAAAGAAATTGGTGATTTCAAAAAGTGATGGGGACATGTCCCAAGAGTCCCCAGTGTAACTGACGGCTATGCTCAGACACCAGCAGCTGAGTCTGTAGTGATTGCCGTGTGGAGATTAGGCCTGTTGAGTTCCCTTTGGCCATTAAGATATCACACGACCCAACATTATGGCCCTATAGAAGTCCTGAGGTAGTAAGAAGAGGGACAAAGCAGATTATGGACATTATGTTCCTGACACGGTTCCACAAAGACTTCGCAAAGACTTCTATTGCATCACCCTTAAACATGGAGAAAAAGTGAAACGGTAATGGCTGTTCTACTCTGAAACCCAGGACAGGAGTTTCTGCTTTTGCTGCACATTGTTTGGAAAATGTGAGTCGTGACTGGAAACATATTATTCTATAATCACATATGAATGGTCAGAAGCATATGTTTGCAACATGGAGACATGACACACTCTCAAGTCTGGAATTGAGGGTAAGAAAACTGAACAGTCACACCATGGAGCTGATCGAGAAATCACTGGCGTGCAGTACTAACTCGAATCATCAGCATCATATGTCATTTAGCTGAACAGAACCTAGTCTTCAGCGGGATGTCCGATAAACTCTTTGACCCCTCCAATGGAAGTTTTTTAGGTGAGGTGGAGTTGCTTCCTAAGTATTAATGTAAGTATTGCTTGCCAGTGATTAATGAGAATTTGCAAAGAATTCAGAAGCATATGACATAACCAGCCACTACTTAAGCAAGGACATCAGAGAAATAACTAATAGGAGAACAGATTGGACGGATGATTATTCAGGCCGTAAAAAAAGTTCCTGGACTGCATCATGGATGATCCTGGACTGCAGGCCTGATGTTTTTCACACTGAAAAAATTTCAGTTATACTGCATAGTGTGGCTTACGAGACATTATGTTTCAATAACAGAACACTTTACTGGATTTCTCCCAGTCAAGTCCACAACAGGCGAAGTGTGTGACACTGTGTGACACTTCCCTTCGTCATCTGGAGATGTTGGGCTTTATGACATTAATGATTGTAGAGGGCAAAGCTATGACAAAGGGAGTAATATGAAAGGCAAGAAACAGTTCAAGTTCAAGTTCAAAAACGAATACTTGACTAGGACAAAAAAAGCACTTTTCATGCTATGTAGTTTCATGCCATGTAGAAGCTTAAACTTGGTAGTCTCATATACAGCAAAAGCTCCAGTGCAATCTGATATTTTTTGGAGTGCTGCAAAAAATGTTTTTAGCATTTGTAACATCTCGTTGGTCCATACTTAAAGAGCATGTAACCAGTCTGATTGTCAAACCCCTCTCAGACACTCGTTGGGAGACACGCCGTGAAGGCTCTCAGACACTCGTTGGGCGACACGCCGTGAAGGCTTTGCGACATCACCTGGAAGAAGGTCATGCGGCACTGGGCGCACTGGTTGACCATTCAGTCGCCATGACAACGGAGGATTTGCAACGGAGACAATCAGAAACGAAAACCCAAGCAGTGGTTGCATTTTTGCAAGAGTTCAGAGAGAACGGCTTTGTGGCTTCACGCACAGATGCACGAGAAATTGCTGACAAGGCCGGGTTGGAATTGACTTTACTGACCAAAGGCGGTGAAAAAAAGGGCCGTGTTTGATGGCCCAGCAATACTACCAGAAGAGAACTCTCCCCCTGGTTGATGCAGCTTTAATCATTCTTACAGAGAGATATTCACATCTGGACATTTTTACATAGTAGTTAATAGTTTGGACTTCTCTTCAGCACCAAAGAGATGCAAACAACGACCAAAGACAACACACTGCATGATAAGTGCCTGCATCTTGCCAAGGAAATTGGGGACATTGATGCAGATGATCTGAGCTTCGAGATAAAAATAGCCGTCAACAGCTATCCCAGCGATGTATGAGGTTCAACCGTTGACATGCTTGAGTACATCTACTGTGGAAATGTTTTTGCATTGCCCTGCGCTTGATGTTAACTGTGTTGGTAACCGGGGCATCAGGAAAGAGGAGCTTTTTGCATCTCAAACTTGTAAAGAGCTGTCTGCGATCGACATGGTCATTAGATCGTTTGAATGGATTGACTGAAATTTTAATTGAGCCCCAAATCGCTCGCAAATTGGAGTTCACAGCAGCCAAAGCAAAAAGATGAGTTGTATTAATTCATTACACCTGTTTTATATAAAAAATATGGGTCAATATGTGATTAATTAGCATTTTTTTCTCTTAAAAATGCAACATAGGGGGTGGCATATTCCTGTTTTGCCCAGAGTGTTGGATTGTCTTTCCCCGGTCTGGCTGGGTCCCATGCGAGCTGAACAAAATTAGCTGCATGTCCCAATATTCATCACGCTTTTTTTTCGTGCTCTGCAAGTTTAATCTTGCAATTTGACAAGTTTTTTTCGTCAACACTGTCCATAGAGGCTGGCATTATGCAATGTCCTTCGCACTGTCTGAGCTGTCACAAAAACTCCCATTTCCACTGATAAGCCCTGTGCCAAGTCTGAAGCACTAGATTGTGAGGCCTGTATTTCAGTAGTCTTTCTAAAGTATTCGTTTTTTATTTTTCCTAAGAGAAAATACTTTATTTGTCAACTTAGAAATAATGCAATTATTGAGGTGATTCAATTTTGAATCATTTGACATTAAAGTGATAGTGCACAGAGGTGTACTCCTCTCGGTTGTACACTGCACACACACGCATGGACACACAGGTTCACACACAGGGGACCAGGAACACCCCAGTGGTGGTGCCTGCCTTAATTATGAATTCTATCCGTATCCTTGAGTCATAAAGAATTACTGCAGGCTAGGAATTTCATATGCAAGGCCAGCCCGACTCACAACCAGGGCTCGGAGAATGAAACGATGTGTGTGTGTAAGTGTGTGTGTGTGTGTGTGTGTGCGTGTGTGTGTGTGTGTGTGTGTGTGTGTGTGTGTATGTGTGTGTGTGTGCGTGTGTGTGTATGTGCGTGTGTGTTCGTGTGGGGAGGAGGTGAAGGTATAGTGCAGTGTGTTTAGTACTCCCAACGGCCCACCCCCTACACACACACACACACACACACACACACACACACCCATCTTTCTCTCATCTGAAGGAAAGGAGGGGATGGCCCAATGGGATATCCATCTATTCTCTCCCCTCTCCTCCCTCTCTCTCTCTGCCTTTCCTGTGATTGCTAGGCTTCCTGTTCTTTATTCTTTATTCCTCCGCTCCAACCTGCCTGCTGCTGCTGCTGCTGCTGC
The DNA here is from genome assembly GCF_900700415.2 of Clupea harengus. Classification (NCBI taxonomy): domain Eukaryota; kingdom Metazoa; phylum Chordata; class Actinopteri; order Clupeiformes; family Clupeidae; genus Clupea; species Clupea harengus. The sequence continues at coordinate 27,963,000 of NC_045157.1, forward strand.
TGCTGCTGCTGCTGCTGCTGCTGCTGCTGCTGCTGCTGTGAGTCAGAGTGGGCTGGGCCACCTTGCCCAGATACAGCAGAGCCAAGGAGGCAGCAGCCTAGGGGGGAGGACTCTGGGTCAAATTTTCACTTTTAAAAAGGGATGCATTTGTTCACATACACATGTTATACGTCTGTGTTTATTTAGTGTGTTCTTATTTGTTTGTTTGTTTGTGTGTTTCTCGGCCAACTGGTGCGTGGCAGACAGGCTTAAAGCTTTAGTTTGGAGACAGAGAGGTTCTGACTCGCCTTCCATCTGTGTCCTTAATGAATCTAATGAAATAATCTAAATGGATCAAGTCCTTTCCTTTGCCAGGCTTGATATCAACAAGACTCACTGAACCCCAGGCAGAACTCACTTGAAGCACAGCAGGGGTCGTGTGCAGCCGGGGGAAACGGGGGATTAAGGGAATGCTGCTACAGACATCGGTGTACGTCTTTGTGAAACAACATAACCATGTGCCATAGCTACGTGCTGTCTGGTAGCATAGCATAGAACAGGTACCACACAACTAAATCACTCACTGCTTACAACTACATGATATACTGAGGTGGGAAGACCTTCAAATGCAGTCAGACAGACTGACCTGTGCTGCCTTTCACTTTGTGAGTTTCTACATGGTTTGGGTGACTTAGGGTCAAGTGAAGTCGATTTCCACTCGAGCTCGTTGCCAGGACAACCCAGGGTGTGCTGGGCACGACGACTGCCTTTAGCTCACTGCGGAGATCGGTATGCAGTCCCCAGACTGACAGGTGAGCTGGCTGCCGTGACAACACGGAACACTGGTCCCGATGAGTGACAGCGCTGTTGCTATGCTCAGACTGCCAGACTGGAGCCCTGCTACCAGCTCAGCTCTCTGCACTAATATAAATCAGCAATCAGCCTGAGAAGGACACAGACACAGCCTCCACACACACACACACGCACACGGACACGGACACGCACACACACACACACACACACACACACACACACACACACGCACACACACACATACATACACACACACACGCACACACGCACACACACGCACACACACACACATATAAGAAACTCCTATTCTACTAGAGGTTTCTGGTCAGACTTTCAGACTGTGTTGTGTGTGTGCATGTTTCTCCAGTCCTTGTTTATCTCACGAGGTGTGCTGCTGCTGTTCAGATGTATCCTCATGCCCGTCTGGCCTTCAGCACCACTGCAGACCCAGCATTAATGTCTAGCATTCCCTCAGTGTTCCCTCAAGCACACACACACACACACACACGCAATATGAGTGTGTGTGTGTGTGTGTGTGTGTGTGTGTGTGTCTGTGTAGCGTAGCCTTGGTCTTTATCTTGTTATCTGAAAATGCGCCTGACAAAATGGCCTGATGGTGCTGCTGAGCACCAGAGGTGACCCCGCCATGGCTGTGCTGCACATCCCACACTAACCTCATCTGCAGTGGGCCGCAGGCCACCTCACACCCCTCACAACCACATCATCAGCCAGTCAGGGCACCATGCACACACACGCATGCATGTACACACACACACACACACACACACACACACACATACAGTACATTGTCGCCCCCACAAAACATGTACACACACATATTCACATGCACCATGGAGCGCATCATGGAGGCATACACTTCTGCTGACACATTTCGCCTTAAGATATCTTTCTCTCCCTGCCTCTCTCTCTCTCTCTCTCTCTCTTACACACACAAACACACACACACACACACACAAACACAATCACACTCATGCTGCACCCATGTCGTGACAGCGGCACTCGGTGGCGGATCATAAACTTAATATGCATAATTTAGAGATTGCCGCATGAGCAGAAAATAGCCCTTTTAGCACGCTCGCTCCCTTCTCTTCCTGTGTCTCCGAGTGTGGTGCTGCCGGCCTGCCAGCCTGCCTCTCCCCTGCCTGGCCCCGCGCTTCACACCAGCTCACCCCCCAGCAGCCTGGTGGCATGGAGGGCTCATGCCGAGGGACTTCAGCTGGCTTCCACCGTTCCCAAAGATCCACGGGGGAGCTCAGCCCCACAGCAGACCCCCACAGAAGGGGCTGTGTTGTTTCAGGCCAGAGAGGCAAGAACAGTTTTAGGGGGGGATCTTCTTGCTCCCTCGAACAAATGACCCGTCACATGATGACACACACACACACAGAGAGAGAGAGAGAGAGAGAGAGAGAGAGAGAGGGAGGAAAGAGACTAAAACAGATATCTCGGTTTATTTACCACATGCATCTATCTAGTCTCTTTCCCAGAAAATAGCCTTCCACAGATTCTGCAGGGTAATAATACTCCCTCACCATCATCATTGCCCCTCTCTCTCTCTCTTTCTTTTTCTCTCTCTCTCTCTCTTTCTTTATCTCTCTCTCTCTGTTTCTCTTTTCCTCTCTCTCTCTTTCTTTATCTCTCTCTTTCTCTCTCTCTCTCTTTCTTTATCTCTCTCTTTCTTTATCTCTCTCTCTCTCTCTCCCTTCCTCTCTGACTCACACAAGCATGCCCTTCTTCTCCATGCCCAAGGCTCTGTGGCCTTCGCACCAGTGCATCTCCATAGCAACCAGTGAGATGAAATCTGCTGCAGGATTCGTCTGTTCCTCTCCCTCCCAGAGCTGCAAGACATGCACATGGGTGCACACTCACACACACACACACACACACACACACACACACACACACACACACACAGCCACACACACACACACACACACAGCCACACACACACACACACACACACACACACACACACACACACACACACACACACACACACACACAGCCACACACACACACACTCACTGATGCATACATGAAAAACACATGCACACCCAGACTACTGACAATCTCACAAGTCCCACAAACCCTGTGCTGTACATGAATACATACACATGATGCATTTCCACACAGATAACAACAAAGGGATTTTCTATGTTAAGCAAAACCCTAACAAGTCTTAGGTTCTAAACCCCTGTAACACACACACATGCACACACACACGCATGCACACACACAAACATGCACCTGACCCATTTGACATTCACATTCTTCATACATTGACGCAGAGCTTTTTCTGTGACACATACTGAATCACTCTCTCTGCTCATACGCTTCAACATAGGAGGCCGAGAGAATGGTATGCATGTTTGGATGGTGCGCAGCATTTGGAGGGCATTAAGTAGAAAGAGACAGACAGAAAGAGAGAGAGAGAGAGAGAGAGAGAGAGAGAGATAGAGAGGGATAGAGAGGGAAAGAGGGAGAGGGAAAGAGGGAGTCTCATTTGGAAGGCTCTGGAACTAATTATCTGCAGTGTTCCTCTGGGGGATTAGGAGCATTTTAATAGTCCTGTTTTATGGGTTACGTTCCTGCTGGGATACACAGGATTACAGTGGTACTAAGAGACCAAGCTCTCCCTCTCATACACACACACACACACACACACACACACACACACACACACACACACACACACACACACATGTTTAAATCATATGGGGTCAGCTTGATGATGCACATGCGAAGCGACTTGCATGGAACAGCATGAGTGAAGTGACAGCATCTTAAACACGTGCATGCTGGTCTGTGCCTCTCCCAGGGAAAGCACAGTAGCAGCCATCTTGTGCCGGGGCTGCAGAGTGTGATGGTGATCCAGTAAGAGCATGTTGTGTTTCCCAGCACGACTCAGTCTGTGGCCACTCACTCTGGTGCCAAGCTCCAGAAACCACTCATGATAGCCAGAGTCCACATCCTACTGATGTTGCAGTGTGCCTCGAGAACAGCGTGTGTGTGTGTGTGTGTGTGTGTGTGTGTGTGTATGTATCTGTGTGTATATGGATATGGGTGGGTGTTTTAATGCCTGCTTGTTCATGCATGCAGATGTGCGTGTATGTGTGTGGGTGTGTGTGTGTGTGGGTGGTCTGTGTGTTTGTTTGTGTGGGTGAGCGAGTGTGTGTTTGAATGCCTGTTTGTGTATGCATGAAGATTGTGTGAGTGTGTGTGTGTCTGTGTGTGTGTGTGTGTGTGTGTGTGTGTGTGTGTGTGTGTGTGTGTGTGTGTGTCCGTGTGTTTGTGTGTGTGTGTGTGTGTGTGTGTGTGTGTGTGTGTGTGTGTGTGTGTCCGTGTGTCTGTGTCTGTGTCTGTGTCTGTGTGTGTGTGTGTGTGTGTGTGTGTGTGTGTGTGAGTATGTGTTGATGTTTGAGTGTGTGCAGTGCAGTGTGGGAGAGAGGGATGAGCATGAGCCCACTTGGGCTCTCAGGCCCCACCAGGCTGGCCTAGTTCTCAGGGCCCAGAATACCACCGGGCTTCACAGTCCCCCAGGTCACGCTCCGCAACAGTGAACGAGCATCCAGGGTGTCCTACTGAGGCCTACGCACACTGACACACACACACACACACACACAACAACACTCCACACAAACACAAAAAGTGTGTGCAAACTCAGTTCAATTGCTTTTCACTTATCGATGGGCCACCCAGACATAGCATTGTCCTACTTTCAGTCCAAACATGAGCCTCAGGGTTCAGACCAACCTTTACTGTGTGTGAGCAATCACTACAGCCAGACACAACTGAACCAGGAGACCTAAGCCAGTACATACTGCCGTGCCTCACACACACACACACACACACACACACACACACACACACACACACACACACACACACACACACACACACACACACACACACACTAAGGTTTCACATGTTTAACGTTCTTTACATCCATATAAATAAAATAAATACTTTGCCTTGGCCTTTCAATATATATTGGCTGACTTAAGTAGACTGGCTACAGTCTCCCTTCCTGGTCAGTGTCAGCTAAGACGAGCACAAACATCCCCACCGAGGGCTTCATCATATTTAATACCCGTGATGGCTCGTATATGAGAACCCCTGAGACTGCCGTGATCCGTGTGCATTACCCAGGACGCAGGGATCTGGGCGCTCCATAAACATTAAAGCAAACATGGCTCCTGTGAGACTGTTGTGAGGGAGCTACCCAGGACCAAAAAAGGTCATACCAATCCCACAGTGCCCTGGTGCAGCTTCATGGGTCAGGATGAGATGTGGAGAGAGAGGAACAAGCTGTCAATCAACATCTCTGTCCACTAATGGCTATGGTGACATCCAGTGGGTGAGACTGTGAGCGGTCAGTCTGGTGGAGCCCCAGTCTGTGAGGAGCAGCCTGATTTGGACCAGGAGGAGCAGGAGAGTGGGAAAAAGAGGATGGGGAGGGTGGCTGTAGAGGCTGTGGGTGTTTAAAATAGTGTGACCTAATTGAGAGAGAGAGAACATGTGTGTGTGTGTCTGTGTGAGAGAGAGTGAGTGAAAGACAGAGAGAAATAAAGAGAAAGTGTATGTATGTGTGTGTGTGTGTGTGTGTGTCTGAGTGTGTGTATGTGTGTTTGAGAGAGCGAGAGAGAGCGAGAGAAAGAGGGAGAGAGAGAATGAAGTGATGCTTCAGGCCTTTGATGGAGGAAGAGGACATCGAGATACAGAGTGGAATGATGAAGGTTTTTTTCAGACGGGTTGAAGGGAGGTTTTGCACTGTCAGGGGGAAGTGGCTGTTGCCAGGGTTACCACATTCTGTGGAATTGGGCCCTGGTGTGTTGCTGATGGCAAACACTGCGGAAAGAATCCCTCTCAAATATGGCAAAAACAACGGCAGAGGAGGAGACAAAACACAAAACATGCATATGGAGAGGAAGTACAGAGGGAGATAGAGAGAGAGAGAGAGAGAGAGAGAGAGAGAGAGAGAGAGGGGGGAATTATGTTAAGGAATAAAGGGAGACGGGGGAGACAGGGGGAGGGAGAGACAGGGTCTGAGAAGCAGAAAGGGAGAGAAGGAGACAGAAATCTTGGGCAGACTGCAGAATCACATGAAACAGAATAATTCATGGAGCCTCTGTTCCTCTATCCCCATGCCAGCGTGTGTCTGCGCCGCTCAGCCCCGCACAGCTCCAGCCCCAGAAACACCACTTCACACTAATTACACGCCAGCCATGACATGCTGCAGCACCACCGACGACCCCCCAACAACGCACAGACGACCGACTGACACCGTAGAAACGCTCCGCCACATTACTGACACTACAGACAGTGGAGCAGTACTACAGTACAACTCACTGTGCAGAAAGAACAGCAGGCCCACTGACAATGCATGTAAAACAACTTCCCTGGCCATTTTTAAGAAAAGAGCTTCTAATATGGATAATATGAATGAATGTTGGTGGTGGTCGGAGGGGCCGTTGGCGCTGATTGGCAGCCACGCTTCTGTCAGTCTGCCCCAGGGCAGCTGTGGCTACTGAGGTAGCTTACCACCACTGGTATGACTGTGTATGAATGACTACTGGACTCTGGACTCTGTAAAGCGACTTCGGGTATATAGAGAAGCGCTATATAAGATTGAATTGATTGATTGATTGATTGATTCTAATATGGCAGAGAGAAGGCAGTATTGCAAGCTGACGCTAAGAAAAAGATGGCCATGGTCCTTGCTGTTGGTAGAGAGGACAGGAACGGAATGCCTTGCAGTTGTGGCATGTGGAGCAGTCTGTGAATGCAGAGTAACCCTGTTGCCCAAGGACCACCTCACTGCATGACTGACCTCAGGTCAGTGTAAGGCCCTGACAGCAGAGCGGCACACAACGCCTGTCACTACTGTTTACACACATGTGCATGTGGGGGTATAAATAGCTTTGGGGCTCTGCTCCTCATACCGGCACGGTCACCTCAGAAGGGCCTCACCGAAGTCATCTGCCCATGGCACAGCGGTACACGACAGACCAACAAATCAGGTGTCCCAAGGCTGTCACCACACCAGAAAACAAGCTGGAACAGTCTCGTGGTGCTCAGCAGTTGGCAGTTTTTTTTTGTTATTTGTTTGGTTTGGTTGGTACGGCATATAGAAACACAACATTTGTAGACATAGTTCAGATTCTTTGTCCTGGAAGTACAAACTTCCTTGCATTGTGAACATTCTATGGCACTGCCTGCTGAAGGGTTTTTGCCTGACACCTGTCACCATTCATTACCACGGTCCAACCAACCCCCCCACTAAACCCCATGGTCACACTAAAGGTCAGGCCCAGGTCACTGTTCCTTCCATCGATCATTCAACAGCTTCGTGTAGCACTTCCATGCGAAAAAGGCAATTTGGAGGTGCTGCTTGGTCAGAGTGAGAAATGATCACAAATACATCAATGTACAGATTTCAATGTACAGGCCATATAACTGCATATGAGCACACACTGCTTGAAAAACATTAATGTTGATGCACAGACATATCAAGACATTTCCATTGTACCAGTAAAGCTATTTGTAATTAAAAATGTCTTCCTTATAAAATGTCTTCCTACAGCAATATCCAGACAAACAAACAAGCTAAGACAAACTTCCCCCGCACACAGATACCAAACGAAGACTAAGGACTGGGGACTGGGGTCGCAGCGTCCCTTTGGCTGGCGCCTGTCCTCGGCTGTCCCCTCTCATTAAGTCTGCTCCCAGTGATACGACCCATATGGATCGAGTTTTAACACTTACGGTACTAACGA
>NC_045157.1:27980585-27985585 GCF_900700415.2 Clupea harengus
AACCCGGTGCATCCAAGTGCACTGCGCCAAAAACAATGGGCCAGGAAACAAAGGGAGATGAGCACAGGCAGGCAAAGAGCACAAAGAGCCGAAGATGAAAGCAGGTAGGCTGGGGTGGGGTGGAGCGAGGGATGTGGCGGGGAGATGGAGGAGGAGAAGAGGGGGAGATGGAGCAGGAGAAGAGGGGGAGATGGAGGAGGAGAAGAGGGGGAGATGGAGCAGGAGAAGAGGGGGAGATGGAGGAGGAGAAGAGGGGGAGATGGAGCAGGAGAAGAGTGGGGAGATGAGACAAGCACCACGGGACAGAGTCACACTAAAAAGAGCCAACCAGGGCACGGTACTGACAGAAGCAGCACACAGGCCGAGGCAGAGGCAGTCAAAGCAACAGAGCCAGAAAGAATAGCAGAAAGAGGCAGAGAGTTCAAGAGTGGGAGAGTGGAGGGGCGGCAGAGAGAGACAGAGAGAAGCCAGTGCAGGGTTAATGACATGTGTGATGATAGCTCCAGCTGAGCCAGCAGTAGCCACAGCAGCGGGGAGATCACGCCTGATTGCTAACACTTAATACCAGGGATTACCCTTGCCCTGGCCCGGCCCGGCCCGTCTGAACAACCCCACCCCACCCCACCCCACCCCAACCCCTGGTCCCCCCCGTGCACCCTCTCTGGCTCCAGTCGTCCCATCCCGTCCCGTCCCGTCCCCCCCCTCCCCCTCTCTCTCCAACTCTCCATCCGCACAGGCTCAGCCCGGGGCCCCAGACAACCAGCCTGTGTCCAGCCTGAACCGGCCTGGTGCAGTGGATCAATGGTATGGTTTAAGAGACTGCCAAAGCCCCTATGTCCTCGGGGTAAATGGGTTAACTTGTGCTTTTGTGTGCTACCATAGACTGGAGCCTTCTGTCGGGGCATTTGGAGGATGAGACATGTATTGACCTTCAGTCCTGCAGTCATCCTCCCAGAATGAGCCAATCACACTGGCCTATCACAAGGGCAATCAGATCAGCCTCAATTCTATTCTGCTCTATACATTTTGACAGGTATGTTTGCATGTTAACACCTGTGAAATACAGGCCGAACATATCTTTACCCTAGAGCCTACTCAGGCTGATATCATGTGGCTGAGCTCTGAGGTGATTGGACATTGGACCTCATGATGGTGCCCCAAGAGCTGTTTGGCCATATGGACGGTGCTTATGTACAGGGGAAGAGGAACGATCATACAGACACACACACACACACACACACACACACACACACACACACACACACACACATATGGACGGTGCTTATGATTAGAGCAGAGGCTCATGTCACCACCCAGAGAGCTGACCGGCTACCGGCTTTATCACCGCTCCCCCCCGGCTCCATCACTCTGTCACCACAACACTGTTCCAATCATTGTGTGCCATAAAAGCACTGAAGCTGGGTCAGCATGTCACGGACAGGGGAAGAGGAACGATCATACAAACACACACACACACACACACACACACACACACGGCCACGTACACGCACTCACACACACACACACACACACACACACACACACACACACAGAACACACACACACACACACACACACACACACACACGCACACACACACGCACACGTACACACATCCATGTAAACACCATCAATCTCATTTCCTCCCCACGCATGGAAGGGAAAACCAACGTCATAGTGTTGGGGAGCCAAGGTCTAAGTCATAGAGACTTTAAGACTGAAGCATCATGCATTCAAGCCCTCCTCTGCATAACTCTCCCAGGCTCTGCCTTTGAAAACACTTTAAAGATGCCACTCTCAAACGCTCTCCGCTCTGCCTCTTGAGTAAGTAGGTCATCTCCACCTCCCTGAGATAGCCTGTTGTTTTTCCCCATGTGCTACAGAAACAACATTATTGTCTTTAATTAAGCAACAGTCACAATGGTCATCTATTCCCCTCTCTCCTTTCTCTCCCTCCCTTGCTCCCTCTCTCCCTCCCTCGCTCCCTCGCTCCCCCCCCCCCTCCCTCCTCGAGCCTTTGGCCTGGCTCTGAGGACACTTCCTGGTGTCACAGTCCTTCTTTGTGCCCTGGGCCTACTTGCACAAGGCCAGCACTATGAACGTGGGAAGCAGCACACCAACTGGGCTTCAGCGCCAAGGCCAAGTCTGCTCTTAATGAGAACGGAGAGCGACCAGTGCGATGGAGAAAAGGAGAGGAAGAGAGAGAGAGAGAGAGGAAGAGAGAGAGAGAGAGAGAGAGAGACGGTCAGGATGCGAGACATGTGACACCCAAATAGGATCCAGCCCTGTCTGCGTGCTACCCTGCAGCACCAGGCTCTTCCTGTGCTCTCTCTCTCTCTCTCTGCTGTTAAAGCCAGCTCTCATTCAGGATACTGTCTGCACAGACACCAGGCATACTGCCAGCCCTCATAGACGATGATTATAGCAAGACTGCATGCACCGACTAAAGTATCCCCCAAACAGCATTTGCTATACATTCATATGAGGCACAGATTTGAAATGTACACCATCACGCTTATATTGGTTAATACAGACATGGAGCCTCATGGGAACACCTGACGATCTCATTCATTCTAGCCTACACTGTGAGCTCCGCATGCCGCTGCCAACACTGTGAGGGACTGAAGAAATGTGGCCAGTTGCTTAGCAACACTACAAGCAATCAGAGCCCTTCCATCTCTGTTGCTAAGCAACACTGCAGCGATCCACCTCGGCTGGAGTGGAAACTGGCTGGCGACGCAGCAACGGAATCCACCAGATCCGCCCGCCCCGGTATGGCTGCCACGCCGTAGTAGGCACCGTCCGCAACTGCCCACATCTCGCTCAGTCAATGGGCAGTTTGTGTTGCCAAGTTTGTGCCCCTCCCACACAGGGATTAATGTATTATGAGGAGTACTCTGGCCATATTGAGTTGTCGGAACCAATCGACGAGATGGAATTAAATCAAGAGGGAAAGATGTACAGACAGTTGGGACAGAGCAGAGGGGGGGGGGGGGGGGGGGGGGGGGGGATCACCCTCCTGCAACCGCAGCGCATTTTGGTTTTCCACCAGCCGCCAGCCTTTCGCATCCGGTTTGTTATTCTTTCCAAAAGAAGCGTCTGAGGTCGCCATCTCATCATGCATCCAGTCTGCGGCTCAAACAGGAAAAAAGGAAATGCACACACGTGCACTCGTACACACACACACACACACACACACACACACACACTTCCACATGCACAAAAGCCCAATGTCAGCAATTTCAAGGGAGCCATGTCATATAATTCACGTGCGCCATTAACCACAGATCCCACCTTTGGGGACACGGGCCCTTTCATTGAATTTCTGACGATTTTGCCAATTCTGCTGCAGCCCTCTGCACTCTATCGCCACAACCTGCTCACAATGTAGCAGCCCTCTGCGCTCTCTCCCCACAACCTGCTCACAATGTAGCAGCCCTCTGCGCTCTCTCCCCACAACCTGCTCACAATGTAGCAGCCCTCTGCGCTCTCTCCCCACAACCTGCTCACAATGTAGCAGCCCTCTATCCCCACAACCTGCTCACAATGTAGCAGCCCTCTGCACTCTATCCCCACAACCTGCTCACAATGTAGCAGCCCTCTGCACTCTATCCCCACAACCTGCTCACAATGTAGCAGGCAGCCGAGGCGGAGAGGGGCTGCTGCAGCAGAGGCAGAAGACAGCTTCATTAAAGCTATAACTCTGCACACCACAATTAAATCTCCCACCAGGCCATCAGCGATGAACATTTCCATCACAGACATTCATAATATGATTTTTTTTTATATGTATTTTCAAGAGAGATAGGCCCCCTGGAAACAATCACAAAGTATAAAGAAATACAGACTTGCTTTGAAAAGACAAAAGGGCTTCATCATCACAGTATGCATTCACCTGCACAGTTCTCTGTTCTCTGGATGTGTTCAATGACAAAGGGCATGCAGCAGGGCAGGCATATGGCCCACGGGTAACTAAAGCCACAAGCTTGCATCAGCTCTAAGGGCTATCAACATTCCTCTCCTCTCATTAACTAACAGTGGCTTTGGCCTCCAACGGTATCCAAGTGTGTGGAAAGAAAAGAGGAGGTGGACGCTAGTATTTCATGCACACTAACTGCTTTTTTTTTTTTCCTAGGGCTCTCGCAAAGCAAAAGTTGATGAGTGGGCAGACTGGAAGAAGAACAGTGGCCCTCATTAAGTCTTTTCCTTTGAAAGTTGGCTCACTTCAGCAACAACAAATCTTGTTATGTCTCCCTCTCAGTTGGGCATGGTATTAAAAGTGTGCCACGTCTTTGAGGGGGGGGAGGCTCTGGAGTTGCTGTTTTACCCATAATTCTCAACCCTCGTGAGGAACAGGTGTTCCCAGAAGGGGAGGGAGTCCAAACAGCACTGAGTCGGGAGAGACATGCTGACAGGAGGCCTTGTGGCATTAAATGGACCTCCCACCAGCGCTGTTCTACGAGCTCATGATGAGGGGGTGTTGAAGGGAAAAACACCATGTGAAAAACTGCTTAATAAAGAAAAGCCTTTTTTTTACGTGGCAAGGACCTTGCGACTGTAATCTAACAGACACACAAGTCCAACCACTGGAGTCTCCTTCTGACCTTGACTCCAGATAACAGAATGTTCCATTCTCCCTCTCTCTCTCTCACACACACACACACACACACACACACACAAACAAACACGCGCACACTCGCACAAACGCACACACCAATTACACAACATCCTCTGACATCGTCCAAATCTGAAGCATAAAGAGAGAGGACAAACACTTCCTTTCAAAATGTCTCCCTCCCTTCAAACAGAACAGCACAGCTGTGGTGAATGGCTTTATTGCCCTTCTTTGTCCTTTCAATGAATTTGTTTTTCTCCCCCATTTAAAGTGCCTTGGAGTTTTGTACCGCCATAACAGAGCATCTTAATAGTGCCTGGCAGCATGAGGAATGGGTCTTTTAGAGTCATTTAGCTCTGAATGTCCTTCTCTCCAGAGACAGTGA